>NC_056737.1:633781463-633933963 GCF_019279795.1 Protopterus annectens | reverse complement strand
TGCTGTTTTTTGAGTCTTAGCAAGAACGAATACTTTGATCATGTCAGTGAAGTCAAGGCTGCACAGCAGCTCATGCCCAATGCTTATAAGCACCAGCATACGTAGCCTTTCCTGCCCCATTGAGGACCGCAGCTCTCCTTTGACTATTCCCAACTTTTTGAAGCTCCACTTGCCGGAGGCATTGGACACCATCATGCACAGATAGATGCGCAACCCAATCTCGACATTTGGAAAAGTCTGAGAAAGATTCAACGATGACAAAAGCTTGTACATGGTAAGCTCTGCTGATTCATTCACAGTCACCGGTTTCTGAGTGCGCATACATGCAGCAAACTGTATCAGCTCAGCCACCAGTGTGTCTTCCCAGTCATCTGGATATGAAGAAATGAGATTCTTAGCTTTGTCCTCAATCTGCTCAATGCTCAATGACGTTAGCTCCGAGAGAAATCCGAATGTTTTACAAATATCATCATACGCCTTTATCCACTTTTCTAACAGACTGTCGATCATGACCAGATACGTCTGAGTTTTGAAAGTTTCCCTTGGGCTGTGGTTTGCTTCATTTGCAGCTCCTTCATCAGGCATTCACTTTCACTTATGGCCTCGACACTGCTCAGCCTTGTATTCATCGTGTTGAACCTTTTCGGTTGCCATCTGCTCATACACGTCAAATCTGTCCCATGCAAACTGAACCGTGTCGACCAGCGATGCCATCAAGCCAGTTGCCATATTCAGGCTGACTGTAGGATCTTGGAGGCTAATGCTCATACTGTTGAGACGGCCAAGGATATCGTTCCAGGCAGTCGCCATAACTGCTGTCTCAAGTTCGTCCAGCCTGTGCGAAAATCCCTTGGCCTGATTTCTCGTATCTGCCTTCTGCTCCTTATCTTCCACAAGTTCATCCAGGACTTCCTGAATGCTCTTCCATCCTTCTACCAGTGCTTTGACAGCATCTGCACATTCACACCATTGGGTTCCAGGCAAACCCTTGAGCGTCAGTGTGCAGCGATTCTTTAGTCGTTGCCAGCGATATGTTGAGTCAGACAGGAATACATATAGTCCATTGATAAAATCGAAAAACTTGGTACAGCCACCGCAGCTTTCAACAGCCTGATCTTCTACCAGGTTTAGGCTGTGGTTGCAGCATGGAATAAAAGTGGTGTATTTACATTGGACATTCTAAATTGGTCCTAGGTGTGAATGTGTGTGTGTGCCTTCTGTGGAAGGTTGGGAGCCGGGCTGGCAACTCGACACTGTAAAACTCCACTGCCAATCAGGAGCAGACAGATGATCCGCTGTGGTGACCCCTAACTGGGAAACGCCGAAAGAAGAAGAAAGAAGATTTACATTCTCTCTTCACAATTGCCTGGACACCACCGTACCATCCTGACATGTTTGATGCATTGTCATACGACTGGCCTCTGCAGTTAGCAATATCCAAGCCTTTTTCCTTCAGAAAGTTCAGAAGTATGCTAGCCATCTGCTCCGCTGTGTGTCTCATCATCAGAGGCATGAATGTCAGGAACCATTCAACTGGGCCTGATGGCAGAACGTACCGGATAACAATCGCTAGCTGATCAAGGTCTGATACGTCAGCTGGCGAGTCAGTTGAGACAGAGAAATACTTTGCCTCCTTGGCTTCTTTCAGGATGGTGTCCTGCACCTTTTGTCCCATGAGCTTCACCAGTTCCTTGCAAATTGTGGATGACAAATAGGAAATGTGACCTTTCCCGTAGTTCGCATACTTTCTAATATGGCTAGCCAGCAGAGGTATCACTCCACCAACAGCTCAATGATGCCAAGGTAGTTACCATTATGAGCGGAACCCATGATCTCATCCGCGCCCCTTATAGCAAGACCATACTCAGCTAGGAATATCAGAATGTCGATGAGCCGCTTCAGAATCTGGCACCAGTAACACCACTCTTCCTCAACCTGTTTGGCGGCTAGGTAGTCAACACAACCGGCCTCCCTCTGCCAACTTGCAAAGGACAACACAGCCTTGTGATGACCATCGCTGCTTTCATTCATTTTTATTCTGAATTCGCCTGCCCTCCAGTTGTCAAAACCGCCAGAAATGAACTTGGTCGCTTGAACAGCACTGCCGCCGAACAACTTGCATGCAAAGCAGAACACCTTCCCTGTCGAAGGCAAGTAGCACAACCATTGTCTACAGGATTTTTCGCCATTGAGCGGATGCTTATGCACAAAGAAGGTCTTTGTTGAAACGACTCACCTGGGTATCATCTGGCACTCTCTTCAAACTTTGATTCAGTTTGTCGGCAGTCCTTTGGACCTTTCTTGGCCCAATATTCTCGAGTGTCAGTGCCGATTTCACCCCACTGTCCCAAATCATTGGTGAAAGCCTCCAGCGTCTGCACTAGTGCTTCAGCTATAGTGTCTCCGTTCACATCTTCTCTCTCCGCTGAACATTCCTGCTATCTATTCTCTCTTGCATCCACAGGTTCATCTTGCTTGGAATGGTCTTCAGGAGCACACAAACTCACAATCGCATCTGACGCAGACGACTGAGATGAAGATGATCGTATTCCAAAGTATGAACTCAATTTTGGAATTTTCTCCAAAAGCTTTTCTTGTTCTGCTGCTTCTTTCCTTTTCTTTTTTGCTTTATCCAATCCACTGAGTTGAGACACCATAGCAAGCATGTGCGAAACAGTACGAAAGATATCACAAAGTAAACTGTTTAACGTAAAATTGATAACATTAACTTGAAATCTTTGGTTAACATAAAACACAACAATGTTATAGTTATGTCACAGTTCAAAGAATAATAGTAACTGCATAATAAGTAATGCTGTGTATAGGCGTCCGAAAGTCGGACTCCAAATTTCATTCTAAGAATTACTTTGAAGTTAATATAGCAAAGGAAAACTGTTCATCTTCCGGAAAATTCTAGTCTGTTTTCATCTGGGCCTATTTCAGGAATGGGCCTAATGCTGCAGCATCAATAGCACCCACCTTAATCCGGCCCTGACCAGAAATTATGTCATTCTGCAAGTTATCCCAGCAGTAATACTTTAGATATTATTTTGAGAAGTCTCTTAGTGAGGCAGAGAATTCTGCATTCTGTCTTGGACCTGATAACAACAACAGGAACCACTCACCACATCTGCCTTACTCTAATGAAGTAAGTTTCTAGGGAGCAGTATAAATCTTTTAGATTCAGTCAGGAATATAGTGAAGCTTAGTTTAAATTTTGTTTTTCTTTATTTGTGTCAGCCTGTACTTCAATGTTATTTTAAATATTTCCTGTGGCTTTCAACTCTGATGTCACTGTGAATATATATTTAATATTGTCTTGTTCTTTTATTTATTATTAAACATATTTAAACCTTTCATTGTGGCTGATCTGTGTAGAGATATTTAAGTTTTGTGAGTACTTGCATATTTATTTGATGATACTATGTGGGTCACTCCTAATAGCCTTTCTCTTGGTCAAACTACCATTTGTGTTAATATAAATATTACACAGTAAGATTGGACACCATTGTTAAAGGCCTTAAGATAGCTGGCAGAAGTGACTGGTGGCAGTGGAAACTATCTTATAGTCGTGGCAGAAGGGGGCATAGCTAACAAACCTGTGCCAGCCTTTCCCAGGTGTGTGTGTGAAAATCACCTCAAATAGTGGGTGTGCTACTTGGGCAGCTGAGATTTAAGATTCAAATTTTCCATAATAAATTGTTCTGAGATATTAAGTTTTGTTATCATTAAAAAGAGACAACAACAGACAAACAAAATCCTAATTTTTTTATCAGAAGTATCTTTCTATAGGCCAGTATACAAACTACTCTTTTGGCATACTGCAAGCATTCAGAACTATGTAATAACTGACAAAGGTTTAGAATGCAAGTCACTCTCTTTTGCTTATTATCTAACTTGTATTCATTGACATCTTAGCATATAATTTAAAATATTAAGATTATTTAACTTAAGGGAGAAATAAGTAACCTGGAGAGTTCTTAGAATTTTCAGAACTCCTGTTGCATCACAAAAGTAGTCATAACTCTAATTAAGATGCTTCAAGCTGGTCCTCATGACAAGGGCTTGCAAACAAACAGTTTATCAGCTACAGTTCACTCAAAAATGTTCGTGAGTGAATCCAAGCCACCTCTACATTATACATCAATCCCTCAAGCCCTTCCAAACTGCTAAAAAACTAACAAAAAACATTTCAAAGTATGTTAATCACTAAAAAACTATTATATTTAAAGAAATAACATTCAATGATTCAGTAAACATTATTTGTATGAGATGTTTAATATAAAGCAGACTGTCATTTTTTAAAGGAGACATAGCATATAAACTTGCATTAAAAGAATGACAGGTATGTGTGATCCAGGTTTAACTTGCAAAAGTGTGAATGTTACTCTAATTATTTGATATCATTCCAATAATAACGTTTATATATGTTTATAACATAGCATGCCTTTACTGGGTGCTGTTGCATGTCAAGTATACTATCAGTAGCATACTACTGGACCATTTTAAGAATCCACAAGGTAACATAACATGCCTCTTTAGTGTCATTTGTTGCATCTTGTATCATATTTAATAGTACATTACTCAACAATGCCAAGATATCAAAAAGTGTGCCACCCAACATAAGTTTCCTCATAATAATGATTAATTTTTAATAAAATGAATAGTTTAACCTTTTAAACTTCAAATGAAAAATAAGTGTATAGTAACCATTTGAAGAAGGGAAAGAAAAAAAAATGATTTACATTGTAAAAATTAATATTCAGCACCTGTTCAGAAGTATTCAAGCACTTCTTTAAATTAATAAAAATTCATAACCATGAAGTACATTGATTTTCATTTGTCCTTCAGTTTTTTACTGTTTTTGTCTTTTATTAACCAGCCATCCCTTGCTGCAATTCTCCTCAAAGAAGTTCATAGATTCCAGTCTATTTCTTCTGTTGTTTCTGTGCATCTTCCAAGGTATTAAATATTCTTTTCTTCTGGAAGGTGAATCTTTATTTTTGCTTGGAAACAAGATTTGTGGTTTAATATTGTTTTTCTTTAACCTTTTAACAAGTGACACACATGGTTTTATCTTTGATATCACTAATGTTGAATAGTCATGGTCAAATCTTATAGAATTTTCCTTAATTTTAACTGGATAATTAGTTCATGCAGCTTTAAAGACTAAATCTTTATCTTGACTTGAGAAATATCTTATGATCACTGACCTTGGTGAAGGTGTTTTTTTTTTTTTTTTTATAAAGATGAGTAGGAAAGTGAACTATTTGCTCTTTTGATGCCAAAAGAAAAAACTTCAGGCTTTTTAAGATGATGCCTACTAAAAATATGAGACACATTAATACTCCCTGAAAGGCTTTTTAAGATGATGCCTACTAAAAATAAGAAACACATTAATATGAATCAGAGGCATGAGCTAAGCTTTAGAGTGTGAGAGGTAAACTAGGAATACTTATTCCATGGTAGAATGTTTTAGGGTTATACCATTAGGTCATTTTTTATTTGTTTCAAAAGTTTTGTCCATAGCTGAAGATTTCATATTGTTTTATATAAATTATATAATAAGTTTTGTACATAAATGTGATTTCATTATATCTGTTTTCCCCCTTATATAAATACCTGATTTTAAATGCATGTCTATTAATATTAATGGATTGAATAATTCAGCAAAGAAAAGGGAGTCTGTTCAAATACTTGCAAATAGATAAAGCTCAAATAATATTTCCACAGGAAACACATTTACTTAATAAAGATGTAAATAAACTTTCATTAAAGAATTATTTGGTTTTACTAGGTTCTGGCTTTCAAGCTAAAAGAAGAGGCACCCTCATTTTATGGAAGAACTCACTAGTAATGCCTAAAGTAAAATATACCTATGTTGATAAAAAAATGGATTACCAGTATATATTATTAAAATAAAAGGATTCAAGGATTGGTATGTTAAAGTGATCAAAAATTTCCTAGAAATAAAAATAAATAGTGAAGTATCTGACACTGTCCTCTGGGATTCGCTAAAGGCTTACTTAAATGGAAGAATTACAAGCTGGTATATAAGTATAACAAGACAATGGGACAATGAATTGAATACACTACAGGCTAAAATAGATAATCTAAAGTTAAACATAAAACCAAATGGCATTATCAATCATTCTGAACTTAAAAACTTAAATACAAAATATTTTGAAATTCTAAATCATAAAATTTTAATAAACCTGAAAAACATAAACTTCAGGCATATTCAGTAAACTGTTTAAGTTTGCATGAACTTGCTCTTAGATCAAATAAAGTGAATAAACTAAATCATATCAAAGACATTATAACACATACAAATAATAACAAGAAAGAACAGATATTAAAAGTATTTTTGAGGGCTTTAAAATATTTTATGAAAATATAAATAATAATACAAATAACCTTGATAATGATGATATAGTTGAAACTTTTCTAAGGGAAAATATAAATAATAAATATAAAAATGATAGACCATTCACTTTAACAGAAATAAAAGACCAAATAAAAAGTAAAAAAAAAAATAATAAGGCACCAAGCTTAGATGGCCTTAGAACTATATAAATACTACTGGATGATGCAGTTAAAATATTAGATAAGGTCTATACAGAAATAAAAAAAACAACTGCTGAAGTTCCCCCATCATGGAAATATTCCCTTATATCACCTATTTTAAAACAAGATAAGGATTCTACAAAGTACTCATCATACAGACCCATTTCACTTTTAAATGTGGACTAGAAAATGCTCAGGTCCATTGTAGCTAACAGAAATAATCTACTTATGCCTAAACTCCCTCACCAGCCGTCCCTCATCGGCCTTAGTAGAAAGCTGAGATCCCTCATAAAATCTTCCAAAGCTAGTTACAAAAACAAAATTGCCAAAAATTCCAAAGACAACCACAAGGCATTCTATAGCTATGTCAATAATCTAAATGGCAATACTCAGATCTGCTCTGAGGCACAGCAGAATGGCACTAGATATACTGATCCCAAGGATATTGCCAATATCCTGGCAGATGGATTCAATGCCAACTTCACCTCCGTCTCACCCCCTAAAGGGCCCATCTCAATACAGAAAGAATGCCAAATTCTGGTAATCGTGCCCACTCAGGTAAAAAACGCACTCTCCAAAGCCAAGAATACAGCATCCATGGGACCAGATGACACCCCGGGCTGTGTACTGCATGAACTACAAAATGAACTGGCACCTCACCTATGTGTTATGTTTAATCATCACCTCACCTCAGGCTTCATGCCTACAGAGTGGTGTACAGCTACAGTCATCCCACTCCACAAGGGTGATCCACTTTGTATCCCGGGAACTACAGTCCCATCAGTCTGACGAGCCTGATCTGCAAGGCCATGGAATGTATTATCATGGAACTTATAAACAAAGACATTGGCAACCTTCAAACACCGGACTCCACCCAGTTTGGGTTCATACAGGGCTGATCTTGCCTCCTGAACCTGATTGACTTCTTCAAATCAGTCTCCAGTGCCGTGGACGAGGGTAAGGTGGTTCTCACAGCCTACTTGGACCTCACCAAGGCTTTCAACACTATCCCTCACTCTGGAATCATAGATAAACTTACTAAGCTGGAATCATAGATAAACTTACTAAGCTGGGTATTAATCCCTACATCACTCGATGGGTTACAAACTGGCTTACTGACAGAACACACACTGTAAAAGTAGCTGACTCCAAATCCAGCTCCAGACTAGTGACAAATGGTGTGCCACAGGGTTCTGTCCTGGAACCACTCTTGTTTGGCATCTACTTCTCTGAAGTACAGGCGAACACTAAGGGACTCTGGCTTACAAAGTTCGCAGATGACTACAAACTGGGAGCCATTATTGAATTCCCAAATGATGTGGATATACTACAAAAGGGCCTTACCAAAACAGATGCCTGGTGCCAGAGCCATGGGCTCAAGCTAAATGCCAAAAAATTTAGAGTTGTCCCCTTTGGCAAAAAACACGTACCTGTGAACTACCACACAGGTGGCAGTACACTAAACTTTGAAAGTGTGATAAGAGACCCAGGGACACAGGTGGACAGTGGTCTCACCTTTGATAACCACATAGCCACAACAGTTAGAAAATCCTTCTATGTGGCAAACCTAATCACTAAGGGCTTTTCATCCAGAAAAAAGGAGATCATTGTCCCTCTGTAATCATCCCTCATTAGACCCATTATAGAATATAATGCCCCATTTGGTATGTACCTAACAAGACATCTGGAACAACTAGAAAGGCTGCAAAAATACCTCACAAAAAGAATCACAGGCCTAAAGCAGATCCCTTATGCTGACCATCTAAAAAAACTCTAGCTATACTCTGTTGCATATCGGATACTCAGAGGCAATCTCTGCCTAACATGCAAGGCCATGTCAACCCAGAGTTGTTGAACATGCTACACTTAAAGAAATCACAATCCCTCTGAGACACATGCTCCAGGGATCTTAACCTTGTCATCACAATGAATAGAACATGTTGGAGAGATAGGTTCCTGACCCAGAGACTCCCCATACTCTGGAATAGGCTGCCCATACATGTCAGACAGAGCTCCTCAATGGCTCTCTTCAAGAGGAACCTTGATGATTGGATGGGAGATATGAAATTCACCCCGGGGATCACATTAGTAGCCCTGCTAGACAGGGGTCCAGGAAAGTAAATATTTGTGGGAAGCAATAGCCAGAGAATCATTATGGCTAGGCTTGTATAGGCCTAGAAAGCCTAATACCTACCTAAGAAACTAGTTAGCAATGATCAAACTGGGTTTATTTTAAATAAACAAGTACAGGAGACTATAATAAGAATACATACATTAACAGACTATGCAAATAAAAATAAAAAATAACTTTTTAGTCTTGTTTTAGATAAGACTTTTCACTGGTCATAACTGTTTAAAACAGTTAAAGTGTATAATTTCTCACCAGAGCTAATAGCATTAATTTCCAAGTTGTACAATAACTCTTGTGCTTATGTTAAAATATGTTTTCTCTCTAGTTTCTTTAAATTACAAAAATGCACAAAACAAGGCTGTCCATTATCACCTTTACTTTTTGCATTAGTTATACAACCCTTTGCTAATAATATTATATCCAATAACAATATTAATGGTATCAAAATAAAAGAAGATTTCAAACTAATGATTCAACTTTTTGCTGATGTTATTTTACTAACAATAGGAAATATAGAGAATTCATTAGAACAAATAATTAGTTCTATGAGTCAGTCTGAAGAAATCTTGAACTTAAGATTTAATCATAATAATACAAGTACATTATTAATTTAAAAAAATTTAAAAAATCATGCAAAAATGTTTTAACTTCAGTTGGAATAGCAATCAAATGACATGCCCTGGTATAACCATTATCTCTAATAGTAAAGAAGTGATACAAACAAACTTTGAACAGGTTTCTGAAAAATATTTAAGATTAGTCACAAACTGGAACAAATTCTTCTTTACCATGGAAGAATAATTAATGCTTATTAAGATGGTAATTCTCCCTAAAATATATCCACCAAAAAATGAAGAAGATAAATAATGTTCTACTTACATTTTTGGCATCCTAATAAACCAAGCATTTACTTTGATTGGCACAGAAAAGGTTAGGATAATGGTGGAACAGGATTTCCTCATATTGAATTGCATGCTACGTCAACAATTTTAAAAGTTATAGAGTTGTGGATAAATTCATTGTATGATTCAAAATGGAAAGAAATACATCAATAAATATTATTAGTAAATAATAAATATATCACAGTCATAAACAAATAGTCCCTAATAGTTTTATCTGGTTATTAAAATATTTTGAGTAAATGGAATTACACCTCTTCTCAAATTCCCAGTTTAAATAAAATAATTTCCTCTTTCCAAAAGTTCACATATTCTAACCATTGTATTAAAGGCTTACTATTTTTTATGTTTCCAGTTGCATATGCAAATGACTGCTTAGAAACCCATAACTTCAACAAAATGCTAGTATTAAAACAACAAAGTAACTTAATTTATTGACATCAGTTTTTAAATGGTACTGATATACTTTGTTGAAAATTTAAGATCCAAATACAAGCTAGATTCTTAGAACTGGTTAATTTTACAACTATTCAAGACTTTGTGAGCACTGAGATTAATAAGATATTTAAACTAGATGAGAAATTGCTCCCCAAATTATTGGAATTTTTAATAATTATCAATAATAATGTAATGAAAAATAATCATATATGTCACAAATTCATAAAATTCTAAAGTTAGATTACACATAGACTATTCCTATTGGAACTACTCCTCAAAAATGAATAATGAAGACTTTTCTGAAGAATACAGGAAAATAATATTAAAATCTACAGATAAAACTACATTTTCATTATATTTGACAATTTTTACACAGAGCTTTTGTCATTCCTAATAAAATTACGATTACAAAACACTACAAAAGCAGACACAAACTCAGAAGCACCAAAAACAAATGGATCAAGCAAATGATCACCCAAAACTCCAAAAATAAATTTAATAGAAAATACAATCAATCATAGGTTCATAGGTAGGAACTAGGCTATCAGCCCAAGGGCCTACATAAGCCCAGCCAGCAAGGATCCATAGCTTACGCCACCCAAGAAAGTTATTTTCCTGTGCCACTGTCCAGCAGAGACATAGAAGTGATCCCCGGGGTGTATTTCTTATTTCCCATCCACTCATCAAGATTTTTCTTGAAGAGTGCTAATGAAGAACTTTGCTTGACATAGATGGGTAGCTTGTTCCAGAGTATATCATAAACAGTAAGTGCTTTCACCTTCTTAGATACCAAAGCTCATCAAACATTCATATTAAATAAAACAGCACATTTAATAGATAGAGAGTATCATATGACTCTGCAAACCTAAAAATTTAAAGAGACATACTTTGTTATACATAATTACTAGCATCTTATAAAGTTATATATAAGAAACACAATATATATATATATATATATATATATATATATATATATATATATATATATATATATACCAAATATAAAATGCACACACACACATACACACACACACACATATATATATATATATATATATATATATATATATATATATATATATATATACATATATATATATATATACATACTTTCCATTCCCATAGGAAAATGCCATGTTCTAAGTCCCTTAGGGACCCTATTAAGACAGATATTTTCTAATAAATATGCATTCTCCTATTGAAGTTTTTTAACTTCATTAATTTATAATCCAGCTCATCCAATTTAATATTCAAGTCATTATTATTAGATGTCAACCCATTACGCAAAGAAAACTGGCTCTGAAGCCAGAACATCACCCACTCTCAAATAATGGTTATTAAAATTTACTTTCCATTCTCCAACAGTTGGAGGTGAGGCTTGACCATTAAAGTCTGTGTTAGATTGGGATGAAGCAGTGGAACCAGGTCCCTCATGACCAACCAATTTGCATAGTCTCGAGGTATGGGATGCAGTCAAATTGTGAAAATGCTGGGTCAACTGCTGAACAAGGGCTGTTAAAAAAATGTATTTGTTTGTTGAACTAGATAATTTTATATATTTTTGTTTAGTTTATGTAAAGGATATATTTATTGATGTGTAGATTTTAATAACAATAATAAAAATAAAATGTATTTATTTGTTGAATTTATATCTTTTTTAAAAATGGTAACTCATGGGGCTGGGTTTAGGTGGCATATAAAAATATAAAATCTATATATATATAAATATATATGTACATTTTATATTTTATATTTTTTTTCGAACTCCCGATTAGGATACACCACCTCACTCTCCCCTACTGGGCTGGTTACACGGTAGTGCTGCTTCGCTCACCCGCTGTACTCCTCTCTTGAAGGTCCGTCTATACCTCCCGAATTATACGGACATCATTCTGCAAAAGCAAAGTCAGCCTACCTGGACTTTTCCTGCTCACTAGTCTGGGCTTACCCAAAAAGAACCTCAGTGTGGAATCCCTTTCCTATTTTTCTCAGTAAATTACTCCTCTCCTGAAGGTCCATCTCTCCCTCCCGAATTATACAGACTCCATTCTGCAAAAACCAAGTCGGCCTACCTGGACTTTTCCTGCTCACTCGTCTGGGCTTACCTGAAAAGAACCTCAGTGTGGAATCCCTTTCCTATTTTTCTCAGTAAATGTATGTAGCCTTACACCAAACTCAATTATCTAAACATCCTTATTTGCTAGCCTGTCCCTCAGTGTGTGTGTGACTCAGCAGCCTACCGCAGACCGCAAAACTGCCCCTCTAACTGGTACTTACTGAGCTCCAGCCTCCTATCCCATTTATTGCATCCCACTGGAGACTTACCCTCTTATTTCTTTTACCTCTACTTTTCTTTACCATAATCACTTGCCCATTTGCTCTATTTTATTTCCCTATCCCTCTCTACCTGCCTTTTCTCCTCTCTCCACAAGGGGGCAGCACAATCCCATCTTTTGCCTTTTGCCTACTCTTATTCTATTTTAAATTTTTATTTTTTATCCATCTCCATCTCCATCTTCACCTCTAAATACTTCTAAAGCCAACTATCCCACAACTTTACTTTCCCAACCTTATACATTTTTTTTCTCTTCCCCTGTGTTGCTCTATCTCTGTCATATTCCACCCAGCCTTACAGTACTTTTTCCTACTTACCTCAGCTCTTACCTGCAGTGGCTGATACTTTTTCAGTTGGACTCTTCTGCCCTGTTGCTCTGCTCCTCCTTGATCCTTCCCTCCCACCTCTCAGCAAATGTTTCTACCATATTCTACCTACCACCTCCCAGAAATTTACTCTAGGCAGCCACTACCTCTTTGGCGCCATTTTTTTTCGAACTCCCATTTAGGATACACCACCTTGCTCTCCCCTACTGGGCTGGTTACACGGTAGTGCTGCTTCACTCACCCTTTGGTATGTTTTTGTAGAGAATAACAATTCTTTTTACTGCTCTGATGTTGTTAGGGATGAATTTATCTGCCAAATTTGCCTAATGCTTGTTTAATTGCATTTGTTTGAGCAAATGCTCTGATGCTTATTTTAGAATACTGTCTGCAATTGCCTGTTTAAATGTGTTTTCTTAAACTAATGCCCTGATGTTTTGTAGTAAAGGAATTTAACTGCTAGTCTACACTTTGCTTTGCTTAAATGCAATTTCTAGAGAAGGAATTAACTGCTAGTCTGGAAAATGCTTTGTTTTAACTGTATTAATTTTGAAATACTCTGTGATTAGTACTCGGCTCAACTGGGACAAATGGGTGCAGTTTTTCACCCTCCCCTTGGCTTATTTTGTACTTTGCAGCTCTTTGGGATCTTTTTCTTCCCCTCAGCGCTTAGTAGTGACTACACATCCTCCTGAGTTAGTACCTAAGAAAAGCATGTAATTAGCGACCTTTCCTGCTGCATGCAGTTTGTACCTAATGGAGTGCTGCAGGAGCCTTTCATATTTAATGTGTCAGTCAGTGAGCCTCTGCGAGTATTGCAGGAGCTTCTCATTTTATTCTGCCACTGACTCCAGGTCTGTGAGCTCTGCGAGTGCTGCAGGTGCCTCTCATTTTTACTGTGTCAGTCAGTGAACTTCTGCGAGTATTGCAGGAGCTTCTCAATTTATTCTGCCACTGACTCCAGGTGCCGCCATTTATTCAAAGCCTTCCTAAAGGCGCTACCTGTAACTCATACTGCAGCCTACATTTTATTTCCCTAGCCTACAGTGACTGCCTTCTAAGGCTTTACAGGAGCTAAGTCCTAAGCCTGTTGATATTATATTTCCACCAAAGCACACATCATTATCTCCCTCCCTCCGGTCACCAAGAATGGCTCCCCAAACACTGTTTGGAATACCATACTGTGCCGGTTGTTATCTTAGTATTTTTCAACCCTGAACACCATTCCCTACAGACCTAAGTTTATATTTTATCCATTTCTAACTTAGAACGTCATCCTATAAGGCGTCGTATTGTAACTACTCCAGAGCCTGCTTATCTGGTTTATCTTTTATCAAGAACACCCCTTCAGGTGCTCAGAGTAAGCGGTCTTGTAGCTAATGCTCCCATTTACCGCAACTCTAGCTACATTGTAGCACAGAACGCAACTGATGTGCTTCACCCACAGTTTCTTGATACATTTCCTCCTTTTAGAGGCATTTTATTGAGCCTTATCACCTTATTTTAACTAACAGCTAGCATTTATTATTTAGCTTATAATAACTGTACAGTGCCTAGCCTCTTTTATTTAGCTATTGTTATATATTTGCCTAGCCACTTTTTGAACTTCTGAGAGTTATATATTGCCTCCGCAGTTTATTCTACAAGTTTTGATAGATTGCTAAGGATTTTTCACACTTTGTCTGCCTACATTAATGTTTATTCCTACTCTCAGTTTATGGCATATCTTTGCTTTATCAGTATTAATTACACTTCTCATATATTAAATTGCCTAGCCATCCTCTACACATTGTGTAGAGGTACAATGCATTTCTAATTTGTTTCAAATGCATCAGTTTGCCTGAACTTGTTATTGTACTACTGCATTTCTCTGCTCCCTTTACCAAACATTTAAATTGTATAACTGCATTCGACTTTGGACTGTACTAGTTAGTAGTGGTAATAATAAGACTTTCTATGCTGCTCTTTCTCCCTGTCTTCTCTTGCATTCTCCTTCAACAGCAGTTTTCTCAATCTTTACCTTCAATTTAACTCTCCCTCACATATACCCTTCTTTCCAGACCTACTCATCACTTTTCTTCCTTACATTTTTCCTCCATATCTACTCCAACTCCTATACTGTCTAATACATACATTCCTCCTATTCCTCTCTTCTCCCTAATATTTACTTTTGTTTGTTTTTTCCCCTCTCTTTTTACAGTACTCCTCTCCTGAAGGTCCATCTCTACCTCCCGAATTATACGGACTTCATTCTGCAAAAGCCAAGTTGGCCTACCTGGACTTTTCCTGCTCACTAGTCTGGGCTTACCCAAAAAGAACCTCAGTGTGGAATCCCTTTCCTATTTTTCTCAGTAAATGTATGTAGCATTATACCAAATTCAATTATCTAAACATCCTTATTTGCTAGCCTGTCCCTCAGTGTGTGACTCAGCAGCCTGCAAAATCCCCTCTAACTGGTACTTACTGACCTCCAGTCTCCTATCTCATTTATTGCATCCCACTGTCTACTTTTCTTTACCAGTCACTTGCCCATTTGCTCTATTTTATTTCCCTATCCCTCTCTACCTGCCTTTTCTCATCTCTCATCCATCTCCATCTCCATCTTCACACAACTTTACTCTACTTTCCCAGCCTTATACATTTTTCTCTTCTTGCTCTATCTCTGTCATATTCCACCCAGCCTTCTGCAGTGGCTGATACTTTTTAAGCTGGACTCTCCTGTCCAGTGCTCCTACATTTATTGCCATCCCATACTCCACAACATTGCTCCACCCTCTCCACCAACCACACCTTACTCAATACTCCTCCTCCCATCCACCTGCCTTACCTATCTCTCTCTAACCTCCATGATCTTTTCTCCTCAAATCAAACTACATCTACAATGCCCTCTTTTACTACTACAATCCTTACCCATACAGCACTCCTACTCCTCATTCTACTTTCTCTGTATCATGCTACCTCTTATACCAACTTCCACCTACACCCTCCACCTCCACCTCCATACCCCAACCATTCAAGTCACTTCTACATCATCTCTGCCTCTCTAACCCCCTTCCACCCCACCTCTCTATTAACATTAAAAATCTTCCAAATCCCCTCTAATTTCTGCAAACCCAAACCCACACCCTACCATCCATTCCTAACCAAACACATTACTAAAAAACATATTCACCTTCTCTCTTACCTCTTCTTAGCAGGCGACATTCATCCCAACCCTGGACCAAACACTTCTCAAACAAAAAAACATAGTTCCAACATCAAACCTATCCATAAACACCTCAAATTCCTCACCATCAATGCCCAAAGCTTAGCTAATAAAATTACCCTGTCTCATGCCTGGCTCAACCATAACTCACCTGACATAGTAGCCATCTCTAAAACCTGGTTAAAACTACACATAACCGACTCAGAATTCCTTCCCCCCGGATTTCAATGCCTCCAATCAGACCGCCTAAATAAAAGAGGTGGTGGAGTTGCACTAATTTATTCTAATCATTTATCCATTACTCCCTTCCCAAATCCTATCCCCCCCTTTAAGAACGTTGAACTAGTGATTGTTAGTCTAAATTTAAATGACCATAAAAGTATTTGCATCATCTCCCTTTACATTCCCCCTGGTAATAACACCAATACCTTGGAAGACTTCCTCTCCTGGACCTGCTCAAATATTAATCATGAAACTTACATAATGGAAGATGTAAATATTGACTGGCAAAAAATCATTGACCCTAATCCCACCTTATCAATCAATCTCTTCATCTTAACTCAACTTATTCACTCCATTACTAGGCCCAACAAAACCAACCACCCAGGTTCCATCCTAGATTGGATCCTAGTGTCTCACCCTAACAAAATCACTACATCTGGTGTCACTCCTGACCCATTAGGAGACCACCTCCCTGCCTTCACCCATAGAGCCACATCCTCTTCCTCATACTCCCAAAAGCTCCTACATACTCGTAACCTAACTAACTTTAACCCCTCTACCTTCTCTGGATCCCTTAAGCTCACTAACTGGAACCCACTAAAAACCCTGCATCTAGACGAAGCCATTGACTTCTTCAACTCTACATTCCTTTCTGTCCTAAGCTCTCTAGCTCCAATACGAACCAAAAGAGTTAAAGCCAAGACAGCCCCTTGGCTTACAAAAGAAACCAAGAAAATTATGCAACAAAGAGACAAATCTTGGAAGAGCTATCTCCATCATAAACAGCCTGAATTCTTACTAAAATACAAACAGCTGAGAAACCTAGCCAAAAAGCAAGTCATTATAGACAAAAAATCCTACTACAACCACTTACAAATAAATCACACAAGGAACCCCAAACAATTCTGGAACTCTATTAGCTCCCTTCTCAAACCTGGTACCACAAATAACCCTTGTCCTGACACTAGCAAATCTGACCAAGAAATTGCCAAACTATTTAACACCTTCTTCACCTCTTCTATTGCTGAGTTAACCAAAACCTTCCCCAATAACATCCCCTACCCCCCTCCTCCCAAGCTTCCTCACCCTCTCCTCCCACACCCCCTACTCTTGAACTTAAGCCTGTATCCAACTACCTCATAAAGAAACTTCTCTCCAAACTTAAACTTTGCACCAATGCTCCTGACAACATTCCTTCCTCCTTCTTAAAAATTGCCCCAGACAGTATTGCTCTCCCTATTAGCATCCTGATTAATAGATCACTACTCAAGTCTTATGTACCCAAACCATGGCATTCTGCTTTTATTCTTCCACTCCACAAGGGTGGCATAAATTGTAACTTCTCCAACTTCCACCCTATAGCCATCCTCTCTGTCTCTAAAATTCTCGAAAAATGCATACACTTGCTGCTCATGCCATTCCTAACCGAACACCAACTCCTCTCTCCTACCCAACATGGGTTCCGCCCATTACACAATACCAACACAGCCCTTCTCTCCTTTTTACACTCTATCAATTCAGCTCGAGATTCTGGTAACTTAGTTTCATCTGTTCTATTAGATTTATCTAAAGCTTTCAATACCATCTCTCACACCCATCTACTAAACCATCTATCTAACCTCAACATCTCCCCAAAAACTCTTTCTTGGTTCTCCAGCTATCTTTCAGACAGGTCCCAAGCAGTGAAATGGGGCCAATCCTCCTCCACCTTCCTTCCCACCCCCACAGGAGTTCCCCAAGGCTCCATTCTTGGCCCTCTGCTATTTAACATCTTCATTAATGATTTCCACAAAGCCATTCCTAATACCAAAATTGTCCAATACGCAGACAATTCTACTTTGACCTGCTTTGCCTCCAACCAAACTGAACTCCAGTCTCTAACTCAATCTGCCTTCTCAACCACTGAAAAATGGATGCACCAGAACCACCTCTCACTTAATGCTAACAAAACTAAGATCCTCCTATTCACTCCCTCTAAATCCACTCCCATTGATAAAAACTCATTTCTAATTACTACCCTTAACAACTCTATTACTGACATTGTTCCCTCCACCAAAGTCTTGGGGGTCACCATCGATGAACACTTAAAATTCAATACCCATATCCAACTTAACATCAAGAAAACCCACATAAAACTCAGCCTATTGTACAGGAATAATCACTTCCTCTCTCCCTCTACTAACATACCTTGGCCACTACATATCTCCTCCCATCTCTTCTATATGGCGCTCCTCTGCTTACTAATCTATCTTCCACCCTTACCTCAAAACTAGAAGTATGCTACAATAAAATCTCCAAATTCGCCACAAAAGCAAACTCCTTCTCTCATCACTGCTCCTCCCTACAAACTTTAAACTGGCTTGAACTCCCCAATCAACTAGACTTCCTCCAAATTGTCTCAGCCCACAAATTACTATTTCAACCCACCAGCTGCCCCGCATTATCTAATATCCTCCAACCATATAGCCCCCCCCCCCCAGACCCCTTTGATCCACTCACCAAAACCTCATTTCCATCCACAAACCTACGTGTCCATCTGGTCAGCTTTTACTCTCCTTTGCCCTAGCTAAAAAATGGAATGCCCTGCCCTCTACATTGAGGACCTTTGACAACCTAAACACCTTCAAAAGACAACTTCACTCCTACCTGTTTCTTCACAGAAAATGTAACTGCACTCTTCACCCCACACATCCCAAGCTCCCCTCTTCCTTCTCTCCTGGCTAACCTCCTTACCTTTCTAACCTCTCTCATAGACCTAGACTATTAATTGTAACCAATATCTGCAGCCAGCCTAATTACTTTATGCCTCTCATCCTTCCTGGATAATTTTTCTTTAATATCTTAGTTACTTAGTGAATGATACCTATTCGTCTGCTATTCTACCTGCTGTGTTTTGTAAGAATACATATTGACTATAATGCAAATAATTTTTCTTTGTTATTTCAGTATGTTATGTAACTTTGTATTGTGGTAATTCAATATGTGATGTAACTTTTGCGGAGCTTTTCTCCCCGGGCCTCCACTGAAAACGGCTCTCGAGCCCAGTGGACCTCCCCAGTCACTAAACTGGAATAAATAAATAAAATATATATTGTGTTTCTTATATAATACTTTTATAAGATGCTCATGATTATGTATAAAGGGGTGTGTCTCTTTAAATGTTTAGGTTTGCAGAGTCACATGATAATATCTAGCTTTTAAATGGGTTGTGTTATTTAATGTGAATGTCTGATGAAGTTTTGTATCTAACAAGATGAAAGCACTTACCGTTTGTGATTCATTGTATTTTCTATTAAATTTATTTTTGGAGTTCTGGGTGATTGCTTGTTTTTTTTTTTTTGTTTGTTTTTTGAGCTTCAAAATTATTATTATGTATGAATCAAATAGAATAAAATGCTGGAGAAGTAATTTTAAAATAATAGCTGATTGGACTCATATGGTAAATGACTATGAAATAAATTAATAACTTCATTCAAGCTCTATGGCTGGATATATGTAATATTGCTAAATCTTTAGTTTTGTTTAATGCTGCAATTCTTGATATAATTCCAAAACCCAAATGCCTCTTCTTTGGTCTATTCATAGGTAGGTACAAGGCTATCTGCCCGAGGGCATTTATAAGCCTAGCCAGAGTGTGTCGGCTTTCGCCACCCCATTGATTAATTAACTGATCCACTGTGAAGCAGAGACAATGAAGTGATCACAGGGGTGTATTTTCTGTTATCCAACCATTTGTCAAGGTTTCCCTTGAAGAGCGTTAGTGAGGGGCTCTGCCTAATGTAGTTTGGAATTTTGTTCCAAAGCATGGGGAGTCTCTGTGACAGGAATCTATCCCTCCAGCATGTTCTTTTTATTGTTGTGATGAGGTTTAGCTCACTAGAGCATGTGGCTCACAGTGACTTGGATTTTTTATGTGGATCATGTCCATCAGTTCTATGTTGGACATGGCTTTGTAAGTCAGGCAGAGATCACCTCTGAGTAAGCGATATGCCACTGAGTACAGCTGGAGTTTTTTCAGTCGGGCTGCATAGGACATATGTTTGAGGCCAGTAATCCTCTTGGTGAGGTACTTTTGTGGTCTTTCCAGCTGTTGAAAGTGTCTTGTGAGGTACATCCCAAATGGGGCATTGTACTCTATGATGGGTCTGATGAGTGACGAGTAGAGGGGCACTAATAACCTCTTTATTTCTGGATGCGAACCCTTTAGTAATTAGATGGGCCACATAGAAGGATTTCTTAACTACTTTGCCAATATATATTGTGTTCTGTGTGTTTTTTGGTCAATAAACGTCTTTGAAGCCTGGAGCCTTACCTCTGTTTTACTTCTGCTGCTTTTATAAGTTTTATCTTTGTTCTGAGGTACCTGGTTACTGTTGGAACTTTTTTGTTCTTTACTTTGCCAATATGATTGTCAAAGGAGAGATTACTATCTACCTGGGTCCCCAGATCTCTTATTACCTCTTCTGTATTAAGGGGCTGCCACCTATGTGGTAATTCATGGGTCTTTTTTTTTTCCCAAATGGGATGACTATGCATTTTTTGGCATTTAGCTTGAGCCCATGACATTGATACCAGGTGTCTGTCTCAGTAAGGCCCTTTTGGAGGATGCCCATGTCAGCCGGAAAGTCAATTATGGCTCCCAGTTTGCAGTCATCATGAACTTGGTTAGCCATAGCCCTCCTGTGTTTGCCTGTACATCTGAGAAGTATATGCCGAACAGTAGGGGGTCCCAGGACTGAGCCTTGCGGGACACCACTTGTAACTGGTTTAGACTCAGACCTGGTGCCCGCTATTCTTACTATGTGGGTTCTGTCTATAAGCCAGTTGGCAACCCATCTCATGACATATTGGTTTATGTTCAGGCTGGTGAGTTTTTCTGTAATACCCGAGTGGGGAATGGTGTCAAAAGCCTTGGCGAGGTCAAGGTAGGCTGTGTGAACAACCTTTCCCCCTCATCTATGGCTTTAGTAACTGTCTCAAAGAAATCAACCAGGTTTAGTAGGCATGATCTGCCCTTAACAAAGCTGAACTGGGTCAGGTCAAGTGTTTGGAGGTTCCCAATGTCTTTGTCAATGAGTTCCATGATGATGCGCTCCATAGCCTTGCAGACCAGGCTAGTCAGGCCTATGGGGTGATAGTTACCAGGGTCAGCTGTGGCCCCTCCTTTGTGGAGAGGAATAACTATTGCTGTGCGCCATTCTATGGCCACGTAGCCTGTGGAGAGACTGAGGTTGAACAGAGTGTTTAGGTGAGGGGTTAGTTCGTTTTGTAGTCCTTGCAAAATGCACCATGGGACTCCATCTGGCCCCATTGATGCTGTGTTTTTGGCTTTTGAAAGGACTGTTTTCACCTGTGCGTCTGTGATTTCCGGGGCACTACACTTTTCCGGTATTGTTGTGGGCCCTTTTGGTGGTGAGAGGGGGGGTGAAGTTTGCACTGAATCTATCTGCCAGGATGTTGGCAATATCAGTAGTTTCAGTATATTTTGTACTATTTTGCACTAGTTCATTGCATATCTGTGAGTTGCCACTTAGATTCTTAACTAGCTAAAGAAGGCTTTGTGGTTATCTTTTGAATCCTTGGCTATTTTTCTTTCGAAGTTAGCATTGGATGATTTTATGAGGAACCTTAGTTTCTTACTGATACTGATCAGGGATGTCTTTTCTTCTTGGGATTTGCCTTTTTTCTCTACTAGTTTCCTCCTTCTGTTGTATAGCCTGCTTATTGCAGGGGTCCACCAGACTGGTTTTCTTCTCTTAGAGGAGTGAGCCTTTGTTTTGATAGGGAATGGCATGATCCATGCATCCTTGTAGGTGCTCATAGAGTGCATTTGTAAAGTTTCTGCATCTTGGGCAGCGTTATCCTTTAGTGTGGGGGCTGTGAAACTTGCTCTGTCTTAAGTAAGGTGAGGTTTGCTTTAGAAAAGTTTTTACTGTGGTTTCCTTAGTTGGGTGTGGACATCCAGAGTGATTAGTTTATGGTTTGATCTAACCAGTGACAGGTTGACCTCCGGTGTCAAACACCTGATGCCCGTGTTGCTGATGACCAGGTCCAATATCTTTTCACCTGTGGTAGGGGAGTTTACCAGCTGATCCAGGGCATTTGAGTTGATGAATTCTAGGAAGCGCTGGGCCTGGGAGTTTGTACTCAAGTAGTTTTCACAGTTAATGGTAGGGTAATTGAAATTGCCCAATATCAGGGTGTTCGGTAGGACCTTCA
Organism: Protopterus annectens; assembly: GCF_019279795.1. Classification (NCBI taxonomy): domain Eukaryota; kingdom Metazoa; phylum Chordata; order Ceratodontiformes; family Protopteridae; genus Protopterus; species Protopterus annectens. The sequence continues at coordinate 633,911,624 of NC_056737.1, read as the reverse complement.
TGTTTTCCAGTGTCTCCAGAAAGGTGGAGTGGTGGTCCTGGGTCATGGAGGGTGATCTGTAGCAGGCCACAATTTGCATTGCAGATTTGCCTGATGTTATTTGCACATGGATGATCTCAGAGGTATCACGCTGCGCCACTAACCTGGAGGTGTAGGTATCCTTGATGAATATGGATACACCACCTCCTTTTGTGTTTTGGTCCATGTTCTGTGGTCGAAATGTGTGGTATGAGTTGTAGCCCGGTAGTGCTGGGGTGCTATCTGGAGTATTGAACCAGGTTTCAGTTACTGCACAGATGTTGATGTTCACCATACTGAGGCGTGCTTCGAGTGCGTGCATTCTGAGATTAAAACTCCTGGCGTTGAGTAGCATAACCCTCAGTTTTTTGTTAATTGTGCTGTTTACAGAGGTGGGTTTGACTTTTGAGCCTTGCCTAAAAAAGGCACTATGGTGGCAGCAAGAGCCTTGGCCAGTATTCAAAAGTCTAGAGGTGACAGGTGCAAGCCATCTCTTGCGAAGCAACACGGCTTGTCGAGCATGTCGTCCCAGGCTGACAGACACTGGATCCCCTTTGAATGACACCAGAAGCTTAGCCAATTGTTGAAATTGATATTTTTTTCTTTATACTGAGGTATCATTCTTGGTGAGGGCAGGATGCTACTCAGGGTCAGGGTCATACCAGCCTGGGCTACATGATCAGAGAGCTCTTCCATGTCTCTTTTCATGTAGTCCAGGGAGGTATATCTCAGGTCATTCACACCAACATGAACAATGACAGAGTCATATTCGTACTTGTTCTGGAGTGACGTGAGTGCTTGTGTTATGTGGCGGATTCTGGCTCCCGACAGGCAGCTAACAGTAACCTTCTGCTTGTCCAGCCTAGTGAGTGGGACATCAGTGTGCCTGACTACAGAGTCACCTATTACTAGTGTGTTAGATATGTTATTTGCCTTAAGGGCTGTGATTGTGCAGCACACTGATTTTGTGTTTTATGTATTGTCTGGTTTGTGACGGGAGGTGCAGGTTGTTTTGGTATCTGCTTTGGAGGTCTCTGATGCTTTTGCAGGTTTTTATTTAGAGCCTCCGAGTATGATTTTGTGTATTTATGTTTATTTTTTGCCAGTGCTGGTTTAGTAGGTCTATGTGTGGCTGGAGGTGTGGTGCAAGTCTTAACCTTCTCCTCTTGACTGTCTGTTCCAGTCTTGGGTGGAGACAGCTTAGCCTCCAGTTTGGCTGTATAATTGCATCTCTCGCATATGTTAGTGTTTTGTGGTAGGAGGAGAGAGTTGTCTGTGTACATGATGCAGTTGTAACATTGCCTCAGGATACCCAGATTCACCAGCTGGATTGGACAGTACACCTGAAATTGCATTTTGGTCATGCCTGAATAGTAGGGTGAGCTGCTTAGTCATTTGGTTGGTGAGGGGAGAATAAAGAGCCTTGCCCTGCTGGGCAATCAAGTGTCAGAGTATATTAGTGCTTGCTATTAGGTCTGAGCAAGTGCTGGGCAATAGGATGCTTTTTGAGTTTGCTATAGCCAGAAAAGTAAAGTTACCCCCTCCAGTGCTGAATTTATTAGTATGGCAAAATGTGTTTGCAGAAGTGAATTGCATACTATAAACATGAGAACTTTTAATATTATGCATTTATATAAGTCTTGGCTTAAACTTAAAGACTTGCTTGAAAAATATTAATTGTTGATATGTATAATTTTCATGTATTGATCAGCTGTGGACCTATGTAAATAGTCATTTGCTTGTTTAATAACTGATTTGCTTATTTACTGTTTTAAAACCAAAGAAAAAAAAAAAATCACTGACAGACATTTTTTAAACAAAACATTCTAACATTGAAAATAGACTTAGAATGAGAAAATGTAAACTTCTCCTCCCTTGAAAGTCACATTTAGTGAAAATACATCTGGCAACCCATTAAACTACAGTAGACATGCTGGGATTTATACTCAACTAGCATAAAGTGAAGTACTAATTAGCACCCAAGTGAAATGTGCAGGAATTCAAAAGACAAATGAGTAATGCATTTGCTAACAGCCTGTGACAGCCCAATGGACACAAATGGGACTTTTCAGGAGCTGCCCAGGAATTCTGCCTGGTGAAGTAACTTGGAAGAATAACACAGAAGAGGAATGAAGGCTGAGGGAATCAGACCATGTACTACAGGAAGCAGCTCATAGCCTTACTCTTCTGCACCAGGAACAAGACAACTGTTGTAGCACAAACACCGTGCATTTCACATGTGTTCCTGCAAAATACAAGCTAAGTTAAAAATGTATTCATGAATAAAATGCTTGTAGACTTCATGCTGCCTAATTTGTTTACAGCTAAATAAGAAACACATTGTCACCATTCAAGAGAACAAGGAAACCAAGAATGACATCCAAAGACCATGGCCTACTGCAATTGATTTCCTTCACTGTCATCCTTAGTAGTATGCCAAAAGGATGTGTGACAGCTAGTGTAGTGGATTAAGGTTCTTGCTTTCAGTACCTAAGGTGCAGAGTTTGACTAAATAGACAGTATCCCTGACCGAGGCATTTTATTTACACACACTTTTAAATAAGTGTGGTTAATATTTCTGTACATGGTGGTGATATACTCAGTCTTACTGACAGAATTGAACTTGAATGGTTCTAGGCTAGGTGCGTTGGTTGATCCAGGTTTAAATGAGTCAATTTCTTTAAGACCTGTATTAGCCTAAAGAGGCTTGTTGCATTAAATTCTGTCATGTGACCCTCTATAAGTATTTCATTACTTGTTCTTAATTTATTGCATTGTTCTGAAGAAGCATTTTTGAGCATGAAAGCATTTAGATTTTGTTAATAAATTGTTCTCCTTAAAGCTATGAGTAATAGTTTCATTTTTATTACTTGGATGTAATTGTAGATTGAACAAGTGCTTGCTTGTGTACACTTTTTCTTTTAAATAATTATGGTTCCCAAAACTGCAACAAAGTCTAGAAGATTTTCTCACATAGATGCCAAATGTTGGAGGTGTGATGGAGAAAAATGGTAATTGGAGTTAGCAGTTTTTAAATATTTACCAAACACCAAACAAAACTGAACTGAAAAAAACACAAATTACACCAGCAGTACCAGCAACAACGTCTTTTTTAATACAGCAACAGTGATCTGGTACCTCGGTAATTCGCCTTCAAGGATCACAATAGTACAATTACAGCTGCCTTAAATATCCCAATACAAGCAGCCACTTAACACGATCCAGTTAGTTAATTAATTATTAATTAATACAATTTTAAATAAACTTTTTCATTTGAAAGTATATTATACATAATATATACATATATCAAAATTCATATAAAGAATTATATAAAAAAGTATACAAAACGTCATATACATAAATCCACACAAAATCCATACAAAACACCATATGAAAATCATCCTACTATAAATACATTTTACTAAATTGACATGACCCTGAAAATATTTTAAATACCAACTTCTTGATTTAAACCACTAGGCCTTAGAGTCTGAAATTTAATTTATTGTGATCCTTGAAGGCGTATTGCCGAGGTGCCAGATCATTGTTGCTGTATTAAAAAAGAAGTTGTTGCTGGTATTGTGTTTTTTTTTTTCAGTTTTTAACTATTCCCTACAAAGTACTCTGTGCAGGAATATTGGATGAGCAAATGGGTGTACTAAGGATTTTTTTAGCTGGGATACAGGATCTGAATTGCTTAGACATAGTAAGACTTTGTTAAGTTTAATGTTGGTGACTGCCAAAAAAAAAAACAATCACTAGAAATGGAAATCAAAGTCTAAGCCAAGTGTATTTGAAGTGCTGAATATTGTAACATAGATGAAAGAACTGGAAGTGGGATCTTTAGAAAAGAGAAGGAAAAAATTACAGAGAAAAAATGGAAATTGTAGTAAAACATGCAGAATAATGTTTTGGAAGAAGAATGAGATTTAAGGGAAGGCAGGAATTCAGCAATTTGTGTAATGTTGGATTGATAGTTATACAAAAGAATACATGTGATGTATAATGTTTATAACTGGGAATGTATTAATATGATTTGCTTCTTTTATATAAATGTATGTTTGCCTATGTCTTAAGTGATAATTCTATAAAGGTGTGTGAAGATATGTGAAGGCTGCCAGCCTAGCTAGATAGAATTTTGTAGATAATTCTATGTCATAAATATGAATATAATCCACAGGCTTGTCCTCTTAAATGTAAGAAAACTGTATTAAATGTTAAACTTCAAAAATGTAACCACAGTGCACTCTGCTGGAATAAAGATGATAAGTCAAGCATTGTATAACTGTTTGATCTCAAAGCTCGAAGGCATAATGTCTGGACTGAGGAATTCCTTCTATTGTTTTGAGTCCAGAGTTAATTGCTAGAATTTACATATATAATGTCTTTTATTGCTGTAGTTTCCTGGCCAGGTGCAAGATCAAAGAAATGTTAAAACTCTGAATTTCTGTTATCCTGGGTACCAGAGAAGAATAAAGTAATCTAAAATGAGTCAGCAGTGAGGTATTATTTTTAAGACTTTCTCAGTGAGAGAGAATCAGAGTGCATTTTGGATTTTGTCTGAAGAACATCAGTCACTAGCACTCTGCCTTTGCTCTATATGTAAGTTTATTTAGAACTGTGGTTGCTCTTAGAGTTAGATAGAAATTCAGTCAGATTTAGTCTAGCTGTTTTCTATATTTATGTCAGACTATTCTACAGTATTATTTTAAGCATTTTCCAGTGATTTCTGAACTCTTGACTATCATTGTGTTGAACTGAGGTTTGTCTTGTATTTTTATTATGTATTATTAAATATTTTTAAACCTTTCAACTGTGGCTGTATTGTGTAGAGATAATTTAAGCTCTAGAGTACTTGCATGTATTTGGTGATACTGTACAAAGCCACTCCAATAAGCCTTGCTGTTCATCCACTTACTATTTGGATAATAATATTGCACAGTATAAATTGGACACCCTTTGGGAAGGAGCTTAATGGTAGCTAATAAATAGGGGTTCTTATGGCAGTAGATTACTACCTTATAGCCTGTACAGAAGGGGCACAGCCAGTGAACCTGTGCCAGCCTTCCCCAGGAGTGTCTGTGTGGTTGTATATAAAGCATATCTCAAAGTGTGTGTGTATGTATGTCAGCTACTTGGGCAGGGACATGAAACACTGGTTGGACAGAGGGAGTGCTGGGAGGACATGGTTTGGAACCCTGGCTAAGGACTCCACTCTATAGCTGTGCCAGTGTGAAGTTTTATTGGGGATCTGGCGAGAAAGGGAGAAACCATCCCCAGACTGACTGTGATCTCTATGTGCTGTTAAGGGAAATTTTACCTTACTGTATGTGTATTTGTTATCCTTCCCGATGTGCACGCCCATCACTGGTGTTAGTGTGTGAGGACTAAGGCTCCTTGATTACTGGGCCAGTGCACAGGTGTCACAAGGTATTAAAAAAGTGATATCCTCTACAAATGGGGCTAGCTTTTCTTGACTACAAATAAAAAAATAAGACTGTCCATATCTAATTTAACATTTTTCCTTAGCTTGTTGTTTCATTTTGTTCCTGTTTAAATACATATAAGTGATCCTTCTTGTTTTTATCCTTTTGATGTTAAAACTGTGAGTGTTTCCATTGCCTACTGCATGGATAGCATTACTGGAGAGCAGGGAACTGTACCTTATGGCCTCACTGAATTTCCTAATGTCACTGTAAATATGACCCTTGATCTCCCGGGGGGGGGGGCTTATCTGGTTAAAAAATATAAATAATGAATAAATCAGTGTTTTAGTAGATAAGTAGCCTTCCCACCATAGGTACTATTATAATGTGATATTGGGCCAGATTCCAAAAGAGTTGCTTTCAGCCAAAGTCTGCCCTGATTCCAAAAGACCTAATCTCAGAGTAAGTGACTTATTTCAGTGAAAGGCCTCTCTGTAAATAGTCTTACACTGGGAGCCAGATTCCAAAACATCTTTTCTCAGCCTGCTCTCAGTGGAAGTGGTCAGTTACACTGTGAGCAAGTTTTTTGAAACTGGGCCCTATGTGTATAAACAGATTAAGAAGGCAAAATGTCTGTCTGTGGAGGCTTTAGAAATTGCTTAAGAAAGAAGAAGAGCAAACGGCAATAGGAAAATGTCAAAATAATGTAGAGTTTAATAAAATTCATGCTTCTGCAAAGGGTATTCTTTGCTGGGGTTAACATTTTCAGACAGATTACATATGTACTTTTTATAGATGTGTGCACCACAGCTTTTTCTATGTCTGTGAGTGTGACAGAGTGTGTGTGTGTGTGTGTGTGTGTGTGTGTGTGTGTGTGTGTGTGTGTGTGTGTGGAACCCTTTGGAGAAATCTATATTTAAATTTCCAAAGGAGGCATTGTGAGGTGCATTGATAATGCATACTGTCCAGAGGTTCTATGTATTAAGACTCTTAGGCAGAGGATTTTACAACTGATGCAACATATTGCACAAGCATAGTTTCCCCTTTTTTAGGTAAAATGTTATTGTGTACTTCAAAGAAATAACTGTATAAAAGTATTTCAAATGCAGAAACTTGTACAGCGATGCTTTTAGTTTGAATCCATTGCTTTATCATTTACCCAAAGGACTGCAATGCATCTATCAGAAGAACAAGGGCACAACTACAAAGTGATATTTAGCATGCATTCAGTGGTTAAATTCAGGCCAAGTTCTAAAGGTACAAGAAGTTAAAGGTCATTGGCCACAGTTGCAGAGATGATAAGACTTTTAACTATCCTATGATTTACAACAGTTAGATGTCAGAGGGCTGCACATCAAAGTGAAGCAGAAAAATAGCTCATCAGCAAAAAGTACAGCACCTACATGTTGTTAAAGCAGTTTACTAATCTTTGAAAAGATCCGCTAAGTATAACTTTAATAAACCAAAAAGTAAAAAGAAAATGTCAAAGTGCATTTTATCAATGTCTATCAATTAATATGTTTTACTTTGGGCTTATCTCAAAACTCTGAAAAACATTATTTCTATTGGATTCCTGCTGTCATATAATTCCTATTGTTAAGTGATAATTGTTGTAGATTAATCATGAAAAGGCTTTCAATATCATAATTTTCATATACCAGCAAAACTGTAATTACAGGAAAAACAAAATAGAATAAATAAAAAAGTAATAATAATAATGTTTATTTACTCATTTGGGCTTTGTTGACCTGGTTAGCATGGCTAGTTCCACTAGGCTTGTGGCCTATTTTCTTGGTATCTGAGGTAGTATTTATACAAACTAGAAGGTATTTGACTGGGGCACCAGGAAATTCCCATTTTTTAAGTGAAGTAGAAACATTTATATCCTGTTCAGCTACCACGAACCTAGACAAATGGAACCTCAGTTCAATGACTCAGATGAAGGGTAGCAGACTTAGAAAAGCAATACCCCTATTACACTGGACTGAAGTATTGGTGTCAGCACCTAATGTGGGGCTAGAACCCATATCTTCTGATCCTTAAATTTCAAATGCAAATGTGACACAAGGTAAGGCACTGACCCTTACCATTATTTATACAGTTGTTTTGATTGTAGTTGTTATAAAATAAGTATTGTAACCATTAAATTAATGGGTCCTCCCCCCAAAAAAAGATCACAATGGCCTGTATGTCATTGCAACAGTAATGCATAACTGATGCCATACTCTTGGAAATAAAATTAAAACAAAATTATATTTCAAACAACTATCACAAGTAACTATCACTTATTCTTTCAAAATAATCTCCCACAATATCAAAAAATATTGTACAGCATTAAAGCAAGAAGCAGTAAGTATTGTTTGATTTGATCTTAACAATTAATCACTGTTGATCTGTATAATCACACTTTCAAAAAATATTCACATAACTGCAGAAAAGGCAACAAACATTACTTTTTTAATTTAGAGTGTTTACTTGTAGACCTTGAAGAATCTAACTTTTGTCCTCACCAGTTCACTCCAAAATATACACAAATTAAAATGTTAAAGTGTAAAACAAAAGAATATATTTATTCACATATTTAAAGCCTTCTGTTGTTCACCAAATGCAGTGATCATTCAGCCAGTAAAGTGAGTGCTAATGTGCGTTTTTGGAAACTAAACAAGGGAAGTATTTCATTTGCAGTATATAGACAAAAGTGATAATAAATAATGTAGGGAAAGATGGCATAAATCCAAGAGGAAGAGGCTGGTAATAAAGAGTAAACAAGAGAAGTTGGACAACTGCCAAGTTCAAACACTTTGTGAAATATATATATTATACGTGGGCACAAAAAATGTATCTATTCGACATGAGATGATACATCAATGAAGAAACATACACGAGTAATTTTACTAAAACAGTAATATAATTGTTGCTTTATTGTGAGATATTTGTTGTTCTCCTACAACCCCAAAAACTCATAGATCCACTTTATAATGGCAGTAAGGGACTTCATTAGCTGTGTTGCAGTAGACGTTGGCATACACAGAGCAAAAAACACAATCTGCATTGCCCAAAGCTCCTGCCCTCTGGTTGAGTTGATATTCTAGTCAGATTCACATATTGTTATACATTTTCAGTCGGCACTTTTACCATTAGAATATTAACTTTAAAATAAATTGAGTGCTGGTGTACATTTCAGATCTACATATCATGCTTCACATTTATGTTGTTTTCCGATCTTACATTCATTTCTCTCTTGCTAACATTTTGATGCATTTCATTTCATTCTTCCATTTGCTATAATTTTCCCTCCCTTTACAAGGTGTCATCTCATTACACCTTCTCCAAGAAAAAGGTACAGTGTAATTTCAGTGAGTTTAAATCATAGTTAATTTAGAAGAGGAGACTGCCTTCTCTAGGAAGGAGTGAGTTTTTTTTTTTTTAAAGAGGTTTCTTTGACTAAAGAATATAGTAGTTGTATGGGAGCAATATATATGCGGTGGAAACAATAATGATATAATCCCCCCTTTCACTATATGAGAAGTGGGGGGTGATGGCAGATGGAGATATGGGCAGGAGCTAACAGATTATATCTCTATGTTTTGGGAATGTGTAGAGGAAAGGCCCCTTTGGAAAGAAGTAATGGGAGAGTGGGAAAACATATATGGTAGGAGGACCCCAAGAGAATGGCATTTTGTTTTGTTTCTTTGGTGTAGGTAGACATAAAGAGGGGTGGAGAGAACAGGAAAAAGTATAGCTTTTGATGTTGGCTGGTTGGGTCAGAAGTCTAATTCCAAAGGCCTGGAGGAGTAAGGTGGAGAAGGACAGAGATATGGTAGGGTTAATAATGTTAGACCCTATAGCAGAGTAGTAGCAGCTCAGGTTGAGGGCAGGAGGGTGGCATAATGGTTAATGTGTTTACCTTACAAGCACAAAGTGCAGGGTTTGATTCTCACAGGGGGTAATTGGCTAGGCTTAAAAATGGTCCATGAGGACAGTTAGCCTAGCAATAATCTATGAATAATAAGTTAAGGTGAAAATAAGTAATGAGGTAAACTAAGAAATAAATATTTAGTTTGTATTGGTAATTAAATAGTTGTGATCTGTGTGTTAGGTTTTTGATTTAGTTTATTTATGAGGATTAATTTTGCATGGTTATTAATTAGATTTTAAAATGTATTAAGTTTACATTCATCATGATAGCACTTGGACGTTTTAAGTTGTTTGCCTGTATGCACTGTATTATTGATTTTGGTTGTTATTTTTCTCACCATTCTTAATAAGAAAGAAATAAACAAAATCATAGTGGATTTGGCAGTGAAGGCTGGAAATTCCAAAATCCAACATACTGCCTGCCATCTTATTATAATTTTGTATATCCCGAGCAAATCAGCAGGATATGTCCCTCTCTGTATATGATGACAGAAGACTCAAGTCCGGTGATTCCAAACCAGAATTTATTGAATAAAGCAAACAATAAGTGCTTTCATCCTAAAACATTCAGAACTTCATCAGATAATTAATTACAATCATCAAGTCATATCAATTAGTGCAAATATAACCACTGACACACCCCCTTAAAGAAAAACACTAAGAATTTCAATAAGTTCCCTTTTAAAACTGAAGGCTATAGAAAGATAACTTATATGTGTTTTATATATACAATTGTATATTTATACTTTTTAGGATGTTTATAGTTATTGTAGATGCTTTTAGTGTGTTTACATATGTAACAACAGTGGTTTTTAGTGTTTTTCTTTAAGGGGGTATGTCATTGATTATATTTGCACTATAAATTACATTGATGTTTGTAATTAATTATCTGATGAAGTTCTGAAGGTTTCAGGATGAAAGCACTTATTATTTGTTTTAGTCAGTAAATTTTGGTTTGGAATCACCGGACTTGATTCTTCTGTCATCGTATATAGAGAGGGGCATATCCTGTTGCTTTGCTTCGGTTATTCGTTGTTCTGGATAGTTTACTTGCCTGTCTTTTTATAATTTCGTATATGTTTATATCATGTTAAATGCAATATGCCTCACCTATATATAATTTAACCTATGTCTGTTTAGATGCTTCCTCTTCTACTTCACCATCTTGCCTCCCCCTGCTAAGGAAAAATCAAGTTTATGTTGGGCACCATGTGGCTTAGTTGTGAGGCTACTTCCACTCTTCTATTAAGTCTGTGGTTCGGTTGTGACATCTGGTCATTGCTATGTGTGGAGTTCTGCATGTTCTTTCTCTCTGTGTATTTCTGTTTGCACAGGTTTTCTCCATATCTTCTGATTTATTTCCACTTTCTGGAACAGGCTGGTTGATTGCTTACAGCAAACTGTCTATATATATATATATATATATATTTATTGCATTCACCCTTGTCCTTATATTCTATGTTGTAACTGAAAATGCTCTGTGAAGGACCATTCACTTACCCATTTAACAAATACAATAAATAAATTATAGCAGCTCGAGATATGGATACATGTAGCTTGTTTCTGGAAAAATTATACGGTAATCAGGGAGAATAAGATACATCAGACACCCATGAAAACAAACACTAGTACTGTACTCCACAGGTGTTAGCCATGAAGAAGTAGTTGAATAAAATGCCACAGGTTTCAAAGATGATTAAGGTACTCAGATCTCCAAGACATGCGACATAATGGCTAACCTATATAAAAGCTGAAGGAGCAGACAACATACTGAAGCAACACCAAGCAAATAGTTATGACAGTGATCATAAAAATGAGTGATTATTGCTGAAAGTCATAGTCCTTCATGCAGTGGCTGCCTTCACAATTAAAACCTGACTATCTGTTCGCCAATTTAATCTAGAAAAACAAATGTAACCCTAAAATGATGTAGAGACTTGCATTCAGCAATTTTGAGTTGAAAAGCCGATGTATGTATCATGTTACAGAACTAGCACACTGTCTTACAGATTATGTATAAAGGCACAAGCACAACTTTTTTTTTTTATTCTATCTTATCTTTTGATAACAGCTACTGAAGAAATGTTGTATTCAATGCCAACTTAAATTAAACCATTACTTTAAAAAGTTGTTGAAATCTCCTGTTCTTCCTGGCACACGTTTGTGCTGTGCAGGTTTATAGCTGATGTCATGATATGATTATTTAGGTCAGAAGTTCAAGGAAGAGAATGCCTATTCATGTAGTGTTTCTTTTCTTTGCGAGTCACCTTATTTTGTAACTGCTTCAAAAACATTCGACCTGGAAATCAGAACGAATATGTGTACGTGTATGATATGCATTATTTAGAAGTTGTTTTCTGTAACTTTAGAAAGGAAGTGATGCTTTGCAATTCCGAATTTTTTCCCAGTAGCTCTGGCAGTTTACAATTACAGAATGAAGCTCATTTATATCAATTATAAATATCCAAGATGGAGGCCTTGTTACAGAAGATAGCCACTGGTAATCATATTCTAAACTCCCCACCCAGATTTTTGCAAAATGTCCAGGTTTTTGCCTCATATTTTTGGCTAGCTCTTCGTAAAATTTGTGATTATCTAGCAAAACATTGAAGATTGAATTACTAAATAATAACATATGTTTGAGTTTCAGGCTTCATATCCTTCAGAAAATGTATGTCAAGGCAAAACCCATTATTCTAGCAAATTTCTAAGTTTATAAAATCAAAACTGAAAATCTGTCCCTAATTTTCAGCCTTTGCCCCCCCCCCTCCCCCCCCCATTAATTTTGGCATTCTACAGATTTCTTGCACTTCAAGGTTGAGAGGTATGCTGGTAAGTGAATTGTTATTTTCTGTACTTTAGATTTTTATTAGTAAAGATGTTTTTGTGTGTCTGTGCTGATATTACTTTGTAATGCCTTCTGTTTATGTTTTACTGTAAGACTAATTACATTTCTCAGTGTTCATAGGTTCATAGGTTCATAGGTTTATACTAGGCTATCTGCCCTAAGGCATTTATAAGCCTAGCCCAAATTTTTATATGAAAAAATACTGTGCTCATTTTTTTGGTGTGCCTCTGTCCAGCAGTGACACAGAGATGATTCGGGTAAACCTCGATCTCCCATCCACAGGTCTAGATTTCTCTTGAACAGAGTCAGCGAGGTGCTCTGCCTCACATGGACTGGGATTTTATTCCACAGCATAGGGAGTCTGAGTGATAAATCTATCCCTCCAGCACGTCCTATTTATATCCGTGCTAAGGTTTAAGTCGCTTGCTCTAGTGGTTTTGGTGGATTTGGATTTTCTGAGGTGGAGCATGTCCATTAATTCCGGGTTGGACATGGCCTTGTATGTCAGGCACATGTCACCTCTGAGCAGACGGTATACGACTGAATAGAGCTGGAGTTTCTTCAATCTGGCAGCATATGACAGATTTTGGAGTCCCTTTATCCTTTTGGTGAGGAACTTTTGGGGTCTCTCCAATTGCTGCAGATGTCGGGTGAGATACATCCCGAATGGGGCATTGTACTCGATCATTGGTCTGATAAGTGAAGAGTACAGGAACAATGACCTCACTAGATCTGGATGTGAATCCTTCATGATCAGGTGGGCAATGTAGAAGGTCTTTCTAACCACTTTAGCAATGTGAGTGTCAAAAGAAAGGCCACTGTCAACCTGGGTCCCCAGGTCCCTGATAACCTCTTCTGTGCTTAGTGGATTGCCACCTATATGGTAGCTTGGGGTTACCTTGTTTTTCCCGAAGGGTATGACTATACATTTTTTAACTTCAGGCCATGGCTCTGGCACCAGCTATCTGTTTCCGTGAGTCCCTTCTGAAGGATATCCGTGTCTGATGCACTTTCCACTATGGCGCCCAGTTTGCAGTCGTCCTATGTTGGCCTGTACTTCTGAGAAGTAGATGCCAAACAATAGGGGGCCAAGGACCGAGCCCTGTGGGACACCACTTGTGACCGGCTTGGAGTCTGGCACAGCGCCAGCAACTCTAACCCTGTGGGTTCTGTCCTTAAGCCAGTTTGCAACCCATCTTGTGACATATGGGTTTACATTTAAGCTGGTAAGTTTTTCTACAATACCGAGTGGGGTATTGTGTGCTTTCTTGCAAGGTCAAGGTAGGCTGTATGGACTGCCTTTCCTCATCAATGGCCTTGGTGACTGTTTGAAGAAGTCGACCAAGTTCAAAAGGCATGATCTTCCCTTGACAAAGCCAAACTGGGTCGGGTCCAATGTCTGCAAGTCCCTATATCTTTGTTTATGAGCTCCATTATGATCCTCTCCATAGCTTTGCAGACTAGACTTGTTAAGCTTATGGGGTGGTAATTACCAGGGTCCTTTGTGGAGTGGGACAACAGTTGCTGTATGCCACTCCTTGGGCACGTATCCTGTGGTAAGGCTGAGATTAAACAGCTGCCTTATGTGCGGGTTTAATTCCTCATTTAGCTCATGTAGCACACAGCCGGGGACACCATCCGGTCCCATTGATGCTGTGTTTTTAGCTTTAGAGAGAGCAGCTTTCACCTGCGCATTTGAGATGTCCGGGAGGCTACACTCGGCTGGGATAGTTATCTCTCCTTTGTGTTATACTTTTATTTTTTGTTTTCATTGTAATTGTGACACAGTGATCTATGTACTTTAATAGTTGCTTATAATGTAACCCTCTTCTGTCATCATGCAGTTAAAATAGTAAAGCCACCCAAAGCTTTACATAGTTGCACTTACACTGTAGTGTTAACTTATACAAGAGTTCCAAAGTAACATCAGTATCATTCTGAGTGATGCTGTGCTATGGATGTCTTTAATATGATGGAGTCTTCTTTTTAATTGTGCATATTCTGAAATGTGCATGGTTCTCCAGATGCAATAAAAGAACTAGCAGTTTGCATGTGTCTGTCTCTATGTGGATGTATGAGCATGCATGTATAGCTGACGTTTTAATGTCTTACATGTTGCACTTATTTAATTAATGTAAATACACTTGTTTGGATGTAATATGCAGACTGACATAATTCTGTATTCATAATTTTACATTAAACACTTCTTTACTTTATTCACCACTTTCCACCTTGACATACTGTGCTTCACTACAGACATTACAAAAAAGGTGACTGACCGTAGAGTGCATGATAACTTCTAGTTAGCATATAAATCATTCAAACAGTATGAATAACATGATGCTTTAACTGGAATGTTAATCACTGCATGTTATTTGGTGTAAATTTTAAATTATGCCATTGTAAACATTAAAGTGAAAATTCTGTTGTAGTATGCTAGTAGGTAGTACAGCAAATATTTTACTAACTGACCTGTGATTAGTAGTTAAGACAGGAGGCACACAATACCATGAGATACAGATTTACAATGGTATGATGTAAGATTAAGTGTGGTATGTAACCTTGTCTTTTTTAAGCTGTCACAGTGGGAATTATAATATGATGCCTACAATTTAGAAGAAATGCTTCTACTTATCATATTCATCAGGGGTGAATACATGCTCACATGTTGAGTCTAACTCGTGTGTGACTAATCTCCCAGAGTTTCAGGCTCTCTGTTATAGACTGATAGGGTGTTAATGTCATGTCTCTCTGTTCATTTACAGAGATTGATGGCCCATCTGGTGACAATGAGGCAATAAATCTGTAAGTGTACATTTAAGTTAAGCTTTGAAGTTTTTTTCAGATACTGATATAATTGTCCATTATAGGTGTGTCAAGTTAGTATGGTTAATTGTTGGACATAAATGATTACAGTAAAAAGTAGTACCAGTATTGCAAATGTAAGAAGTAGTTACCATGAGCCTGATTTTTCTTTTTTTTGTGACATGGCCCTACTTACTGTGTAGGTATAGATGATGGTTTGCTGTGTGTAATGTGCAAATTATTTTGGTATATTTTTAAGGTTGCATATTTTACTTACTAAGTAACAGAAGTTGTTATATAAATTAATAAGATATACAAATAACCTGTTAATGGAAATATTTTCTTTTTTATCGGTTACATAAATACTTGACATACAGGAAGCTTGTGTAGTAGGTGTGGCAATGCTTGGATAGAGGAAATCATTGCGAACTGCATTCCTATGTGGGGTCAAAAATTCAGCAGTGTCTTCCATATGTGTCATATGTTATTTTTGTGATGCTAAAGGTAAGTTTCACTTGCACAGTTTTAAACATTTTCATCAAAACATATTTTCCCAATGACTTTTTCATTCATTCAATAACATTATTATGCCAATTTGTGTTTGCATAGATGACCTACGTACACTGCCAACTTGATGATATAAAAACATATGGTAATGCAGAAGTATTACCTTCTGACCCTTTGGTGTGACTAGCATTCTGTATGTCCTCCATGTGACTACTGCTGTGATATTAGTCCACTGGTGTACAACAGTAACACACACACACACACAAGTAGGTTTTTCCATATCATTTACTGCTTATGTGAATTAATAATGTGCTATGCTACTTTCATAAGACACAAGACGTCTCACCCCAAACTACAGGATAATGGCCCAGCAGTACACTCTGTACCCCCTTTATCTTCATGTGGAATTGGGCATTTATTATTTCCACACAAACACTGTTGTGATAATAATTCTTTGGTTCATTTTACATTCCATCTTAAAACACAACTTCTAATAAATAACCTTATTCAATACCTCTCACATATTTCATGGTAGGAACTACTAAAACAACTGCAACCCCTCAGTTTGTCACTTCACTGACAAACCTGCTCCCACTCCAAGACAAATTCCTTCCAAAAGTCTCACAGCTAAGCATCTTACCAGAAATGGCTAACCAAAAAACTAACAGCACTTTATAATCTCAAGGATAACGCTCAGAAGGAATGGAAAATAACCCCCACCCAGCCCAACCACAACCACCATTCTTGTTACAAAACCTAGCTAAAAAATCTTCTAGATATTACAAAACAACCCCTCCCCCACATATACACACTCTTCACATAACATAATATTTTATAACAAAAAAGGTTTGTAAATAGCATAACTTGTCAAATCCCCACCCCTGGCCCCTTAAAAGACATCATTAAAACAACCTCAAGGCATATCTCGGCCAATAACTTTCTTAAAGAATTCACCACACCTCCACATGACAAATCCAGCTCACTTCCTACTTCAACAGCATCAATTACTTTCATCACAAGTTGCCCTCCCTTCTATTTTAAAAAAGATAACCACCAAAGACATTGCTACACTCCTAGACAAAGACATTAGAAATGCCAAGCATCTACCCCTGGTTCATCTCTGTCTGCAAAGAACACTTATTCCTCCCACAAAAGCATCTGCACAACCTTTGCATCTCCAAAGGACTAATGTCATCACAATGGTAAATAGCCAGAGTCATGCTTCTTCCTGAAGTCTCCAACTCAGCATACACAAATGACTACAGAACCATTTCAGTCCTTTCCACCATTTTTTTAAATTCCAGAAAACTTTATTTGCATCCAGCCAACGTCCCACCTTAAAACGTTCAGGATAATCAAATCTCAGCATCATGAATTCTAATTTGGCCATGGCACCACTACTGTGCACTTTAACAGATGACATTCTGCTCAGCAAAGAGAAAGGCTTCTAAGAAGATGCAGCATTCACAGACATCTCCAAAGCCATTGACTAAGTCAACCACACCCTTCTCCTTAACTCTTTCAAATCAGCCAGCATACACTCCCTAACAGCCCTTCAGTTTAAAAACTTCCTTGCCAATAGATCCTTTAAGCTGCAAATCAATTTTTCTTCTTCACCGCCAGCTATTGTAACACAGGGTGCATCTCAAGGAGCCATCCTATCCAACATCCTCTTTGTAAATACCCTGCTCATGATGTCCAGAAGCTTAACATAATTCCTGTACACTGATTGCATAGTTATTTACAGGTCTACCCACTCTCGACTCAACTAGAACAAGATCTCAACTCTCAACTTACACAATCTACCCCTCAATTATTTAAAAAAAAAACAAAGGCTTTGCTCTTTGCCATATCAGAAAAATGCTCAAAGATCAATTTGGGCCATATCCTTCAATCAAAACACAACACTTGAAATAGTGTCCCATTACAGACCCAATACAATTACCCTTAGATGTCAATGCTGTTTTCAGTATTAATTTTAGTCTTCTAAAATATTCCTTCCTGAGTTTTACTTGCATTTGTTCATGTTTTATTGCAGATCCTTTTTCAATTCCCCAATATTTATACACTCCCTCTTGCTCAAGTTCTTTTATATCACATTCTTGTCCCAAACTGATGTTTTCCTGGTGCTGCACTTTTCCTGCTTTAAAGGTTGCTTTTGCACATTTATCAAGACCAAATGGCATTCTTACATCATCTGAAAAAGTTTTGACCACTTTTCAATTTCTCATCTGATAAACTATATAGTTTTAAATCATCTACAAAAAGATGATGAGAAGTCTTTCTAATTTGTTGTTTTCTGGGAGCCAAATAGTAGCCATGAACTAATCTGTTAAGTAGACAACTTAATGGATTAACATCAAGACAAAAGAGCAACGGTGACAGAGTCACCCTGGAATATCTCCCTTTGATTTTTTTTCTGGAAAAATAATTTGTCTTTTATCATAGCTTAACTGCAAAGTGGTCTGCCACTGTTTAATGGTTGCTGTGATGTAATTGATCAGTGCAGGGTGTATCTCACACAGTTTTAAGCACTGTTTTATCCTTGAATGTGGGATACTGTCAAATGCTTTTTTGTTGTCTATCTGCCATACTTAGATTCTTCTCCCTTTAACAGTACTCCATTATCACTTTATTCAGTAAGAAATGATCCTTTGTTCAATATGACTTTCTTTTATTGCCATTTTGTTCTATTGCCAAGACTGAGTTTTCTTCTAAATGAATGTAAACTCTGTCAGCATCAATTCCAGTGTATAGTTTATACGCCATCAGAAGGCAAGTTACTTCTTTGTAAATACTTTAGTTGTTTTGTTGAATATTATAATAATACCTATTTTTAATTACTTGTATAAAATTGTTATGATATTTCTCTTATATGTTAAAACAATAAACCTGTTTTGAAAAAAAAAGAAGGCAAGTTACTGGTTTATAGTTTTTAGGATAGCTTGCAGGTTCAGTCTTATGTAGGAGCATTGCTTTTCCTGCTGTTACCCAGACTGGTGTCTGTTCAGTGTGCAAATATAAATAGTTCTTACTCATGGCTAAATCTCCATGTAAATATATTAATACTTTTAGCCAGAAGTTAGGTACTGCATCAGGGCCTGGGGTTTTCCATTTAGGAGTTTATCTTAACTTTGTATCAATCTCTCTGGCTGTTACTTCATCGCATTTCATATCCTGTACATTTGAATTTCTTATGCTTTCTTTTACTTCTTCTATCCATTTAGCATCTTTGTTATGTTCCACAGGATCTTCATAGATATTTCTCCAAAATGTATCTATTTCTACTTTTTTGATGGTGTTTCAATTCCTTTTGCCTTCTTTCCCAATTCTCTATAAAACATTTTTGGGTCATTAATAAATTGCTTATTTTGTACTTTTCCTTTATATTTATCTGCATGTCTTCTGAGTTTTTCTACCTGTGCTGACATTTTTAGTTTATTATTTGAGATAGGACATGATAGATCCTGATCTGTTATGATACTGTGCATTGCTTTTATTGTGTCTATCTTTCTGAGTATTTTTGTTGTCTGAACACTCTTCTATACTCTATTAATAGTGACACTTCTTGTCTTAATCGTTTTATAATTTTCTCTATTTGTTACTTTCATGATGGCATTTGATTTTTCCCCTTCCATTCCCTTACTACCCTGTGTTTTTGTGTGTAAGACCTTTACCCGTTATTCATTTAGCTGCACAATAATATATCCTATTTATTCTGTTAAATCATGTGAATATGGACAGTCCTAATTACTGTGTTCATTTATTTTATCAAACTTCTAACTTTTGGGGGTTTATTGACTTTCCGTAGTCTATTTATTTCATTGATCTTAATATATCTGTCCATCTCTATTAAATCAAGCAATTCTTCTCTTAGATCATTTTCTTCTAAACTGAGGACACATTCTTTGTTCTCCATTTCCTGTGGGCAGTCTATAGAAAGTTGCAAAGCATCTTCCTGTGCCACATTCTTTTCAAGTTTCATCCCGTGTCATCTATTGTTGCTCTTTCATATGGGAACTCACTGGCCTATCACTCCACAACATTGACAGAGTTGCCACAAGTACCTGTTCCTCCTCTTGCCGTGCAACTCCAACTGAACATTTATACTAGTTTCCTATGGAAGGCTCCAAAGTATCTTCATATGAAAACTGATCAGATGTTTCTCAGTCCACTGGTTTCTCCTTAATTTGGGGATCCATTGCTCTATCCAGCTGTTGCGTTTTCTGAACTCCTGGTATGTTTTTACTTGTGCGTTTTCTGAGTTAGATTGTTCATACTAAATTCTTCACTTCTGCAGGTACTCCATAACCTCAGCTTCTATTTCTTTAACTTCTCCATTACTAATCCTCTTTTCTAATTTTTATTTTCTAATTTTTTGTATTGTAAATTTTCCATGTCTAGATGCCTTTATCTATATTTCTGTTCAAATATCTTTGGTGCTGCTTTTTTGTATTGGTTAGTTTTGCTTTCTCCTTTGCATAGGTTGTTGTTGTTTGTCATTTGGCTTTTCCCAGTTAGGGGTTGCCACAGCGGAACTCCAGTCCACTAATGATTGTCAGTTGTTTTTTTTATGGTGTCGAGTTGCCAGCCCAACGCCCAACTTTCAACGAAGGCATGTCCGTTTAACACATGTCTTTCGAACGCCCACTCGACCGGAGGGAGGACATGCAGACTCCACACAGAAGGCACTCCCAACCCAAGCCGGGAATCAAACGGGAGAACCTCTTGATGTGAGGCAACAACGCTACTGCTGCACCACCGTGGAAGTCGCTCTCCTTTGCATAAGTATTACACCATATTAAATCTCTTTTTCTTTCCAATGTCCATATTTCTTCTTCAGATGTCTCCTGATCCTCCTATTTCTAGTTACTTTGGGGACTGTGATGTAACCTGTGTTAGACTTTCTACACTAAATAATTCACTTTGCAAGTATTCCATAACTTCAACTTCTATTTTTTAACTTCTACTTTACTAATCTTCTGCTGCTCTATGTTCTCTCTTTGTGATCTTATTTTTTATTGTGAAATTTTCCATATCCACTTTTCTTTTAAATCTCACTTATCCGGTCAAAAATTTGTCCAGAGAATCTAATTCACCATTAATCAGCTGTCAGAAGTGTCACCGTATTCACTTGAATGTCTGGAACATATGTCCTGTCAGTATGATGAACTAACTATAAAGTCAGTTATGAACCTTCAGCCAAGGAGGTGTGGTACCAACTATACTTATGAGTGTTGTTGAGTAAATATGGTGTTTGTAAAGATCCATGACTTTCATAGAAGTGCAATAAGAATTCACCACAAGGTTTAGATCTGGGAGGTCTTTCTTCCCAGTCATGTCATCCCACCAGCCCCCATGTAAACACTGAAGTGTCATAGTTAGGCATAGGCAGAACTTGGTCAAGCACCTCAGGTAGCTTCCCAGAGAAGGCTGAATATTCCTTCTAGCTCTTGCAAGCATAAGAACAAACTGTCGGTTTCCACTTGGTGACTCGTGTGTTTTTACATTCAGACTCAGCTGAGTTTCAGCAGGGAATAGAGCCAGTGTGTAGGTTTATTACTTCAGCTTTGGGATGCTCATTGTAGATTCCTTGTTTCCAATAAACATATTTAACTTTTCTATAAACTTTTTTGAGCCTTTAATAACCATGTACTAAAGCAATATTGACCTTAGCATATGAACTACGATACTTTTTTTCCTCAAAATAATACTTCTTTGCCCTGATTGCCCTGCATTATTTAACACTTGGGCTGTTATCTGTATAAAAAATAAACACAAAATGATGTATTGCCAGCTTGCTGAACTTACTTTTCAGACAATGAAGAAGTAAAGGAATATAGAAGATATGATTCTTCACTCACTCTACATTGTAAAATGCACTAAATATTTAACAAAACATTCCCTATCTTTAGAGACGAGAAATATATAATATGTGGTACAGAAGCTTTTTATTGATCAAAAATATATTACCTTTTTGGGTTCATTTTCTTTTATTCACCAAATCATAATCATGTATGTGATTAGACTTTTCATTCATACTTTGTAGCAATGACAACAAAACACTTTTCACATTAGACATGTTTTTCTGAAAATCATCAGTTCATAAAATGTAGCAGTATCAAGCTGGCCCTCCTGAAATCTTCCTTATTATGGGTGCATGTGTAGCTTCATAGATTATGTTAATATTAGGCAGGTAGGCTAAATGACCATGTATACTTAGCAATGCACCTATGGAAGTATAGTCTGTAAATTTATTTCCGTTATTAATAAGAGCTGTACTACTACACCTTTGGATAAATTTATATAAACCCAGCCAGTCATCAAGACTGAACTTGAAGTAGGCTAAAATCTTGTACCATTAGATATGCAAGTCAAGTCTGCTCCATACATAAGGGGTAGTTTAGGCAATAAACCTTTCCCTCCAAGATGTACTAGTTATGCTGTGATATTAAGCTGAGAGCTTTGGAATGAGTGTTCCTAACTTTACCAGTGTTTCTGAGCTGGGGAAGATCTAGAAAAACAGAGTCTTTCACAGGCTGAATGGCAAGACAGTGGTCTCCACAGGAGATTGTATGAGATGGGAGAAAAGCAAAGACTTTTTTAATCTGCACAGAAAACTAACATTGTGTTGCCCTTAATTTGCCTCAACAAGGAAACACTATGGTCTTTCTAGCTGTGATATGTGTTTTGTAAGATAACAAACAGATCATTATCTTCAGTCGTAAGGGAGGAATATAGGGAAACTGACGTTTCTGAATCCTGATAACATGCATTTGATAATTAACTCAGCTATGAAAAAAGATTTACTTACTGTAACTGATACTTGTTGATGAAAGGACAATTCACCTAGATCTTTGATTTCTGCATAAAACTAAAGTGGGATTCCATTTATATAATAATCAATGTGAATAACTGGTTTCCCAAATGTAACTATACTAACTTAAAGGTCATGGTCAAAAGATTAGGTATTAAGCCTAGTTAGCTCTTCCCAGAGAACATAAGAGTCAGTAAGGGAATCAATAACGACACCCAGTTTTCAGTCATCTGCAAACTTGGTCAAGCACAAACCTTGGACATCTGTCTTCTAATCAGAAAAGTAGGTGATAAAGAAAAGGGAACCAACACAGAGGTTTGAGGAATTCCAATAGTAGCTAATCTATCAGATGAAAAGGTATCAGTAACTCTCACCTCATGAGTACAATCAAAGAGCTAATTAGAAATCCATAGGTTCATAGGTTGGTACTAGGTTATCGGCCCTAGGGCCTATACAAGCCTAGCCATAACAATTCCCTGGCTATTTCTTCCCACAATATTTACTTCCCTGGACCCCTGTCTAGCAGGGTGACTGACGTGATCCCCAGGGTAAATTTCCTATCTCCCATCCAATCGTCAAGGTTCCTTTTGAAGAAGGCCAAGGAGGCGCTCTGCTTGACATGTATGGGTAGTCTATTCCAGAGTATGGGGAGTCTCTGAGTCAGGAACCTATCCCTCCAGCATGTTTTGTTCATTGTGATGACAAGGTTTAGTTCCCTGGAGTGCCATCAAGTAATACAAGGTTTATATTTAATCTGATAAGCTTATTAGTTATGCCTGCATGAGGAATCAAAGTGAATACCTTGTAAAGGTAGAGACAAGCTGTATGGATAGAATGACCCCCAACAATGTCTCAAAAAATGCCACATCCACAAAAAAAGTCAACCAAATTAAACAAGCAAGGTCCAGCTTTTCCAAAACTATGCCAATTATGGTCAAGTATTTTTAAGTTACCAGTTGCAATGTTGATAAGATTGATTTGACTAACATCCACACAGTGATTTTACATCCACACCAGGATCAAGTTATAATATGGACATTAGGCAGAGGAACCACAAACACAGTTCTCCAAAGCTCAGGCACATAACCTAAGTAGAGCCTGGGATTAAAATACTTGAGGAAGAATTCAGCTATAATGTACTTTTTTTTGCTAACAGCCTAACAACAAGGCAACCTGGTATATTGTCCAGGCCAATAGAATTGTTATTTTTAGTGTCTTGTAGTAGCTTCCATGACCTGGTCCATAGTGATAATGGAAGTAGAAGTGTTAAGCAATTCAAAGAAGTGGAAATTGGGATACTGGTGAAGGGAAAGCTTGAGCTAAATATTTCAACAACTTGTTATGATTTTAATGTCAGAATACATAGTGTCATTCAAAAAGGTTGGTGCAGTACTGGGTACTTCTTGTACTCCTAATATAGTTGAAAAAAGCCTTGTGATAATTCTTTAAAATTATTTGTTGCTGTTGTTTATCACTTACTTGAGTTTAGCTCTTTGTGACCTTAGAAACTTTAACAGAGAAAAGGCTGTCTGTCAGCAACTGCTTCTTTAATTTCTTGTATATTTATACTAATTATGCCAGTAATGTTGTATATCCAATTTAGTCAGTGACAGACCTACTTCTTTTGCCTTTAATCTTTCCCAGCATCAGCGTCTTCCCTAGTGAAACTTGTCTTCATATTATGTGGCTGAAATATTTGAGTTTAGGTTTTAATATCAGACCGTCACATGGCGAAGGCTAAGGATAAGGCATATGAAGAGTTGTATGAAAGGTTGGACACTAAGGAGGGAGAAAAGGACCAGTGCCAACTGGCTAGACAGAGGGACTGAGCTAGGAAAGATGTGCAGCAGGTAAGGGTGATAAAGGATAATGAGGGAAACATACTCATAAGTGAGGAGAGTGTGTTGAGCAGATGGAAAGAGTATTTTGAGGGGTTGATGAATGAAGAGAATGAGAGGGAGAGAAGGTTGGATGATGTGGGGATAGTGAATCATGAAGTACAATGGATTAGCAAGGAGGAAGTAAGGATAGCTATGAAGAGGATGAAGAATGGAAAGGCTGTTGGTCCAGATGACATACCTGTGGAAACATGGAGGTGTTTAGGTGAAATGACAGTGGAGTTTTTAACTAGATTGTTTAATGAAATCTTGGAAAGTGAGATGATGCCTGAGGAATGGAGAAAAAGTGTTTTGGTACAGATTTTTAAGAATAAGGGTGATGTGCAGAGCTGTAGTAACTACAGAGGGATTAAATTGATCAGTCACAGCATGAGGTTATTGGAAAGAGTAGTGGAAGCTAGGTTAAAAAGAGACGTGATGATTAGTGATCAGCAGTATGGTTTCATGCCAAGAAAGAGCACTACAGATGTGATGTTTGCTCTGAGAGTGTTGATGGAGAAGTACAGAGAAGATCAGAATGAGTTGCATTGTGTTTTTGTAGACTTAGAGAAAGCATATGACAGGGTGCCTAGAGAGGAGTTGTGGTATTGTATGTGGAAATTGGGAGAGTCAGAAAAGTATGTAAGAGTGGTGCAGGATATGTATGAGGGTAGTGTAACAGTGGTAAGGTCTGCGGTGGGAGTGACG
Organism: Protopterus annectens; assembly: GCF_019279795.1. Taxonomy (NCBI): domain Eukaryota; kingdom Metazoa; phylum Chordata; order Ceratodontiformes; family Protopteridae; genus Protopterus; species Protopterus annectens. The sequence continues at coordinate 633,886,700 of NC_056737.1, read as the reverse complement.
GATGCATTTAAGGTGGAGGTGGGATTACATCAAGGATCAGCTCTGATCCTTTCTTATTTGCAATGGTGATGGACAGGTTGACAGACGAGATCAGACAGGAGTCCCCGTGGACTATGATGTTTGCACATGACATTGTGATCTGTAATGAGAGTAGGGAACAGGTGGAGCAGACCCTGGAGAGATGGAGATATGCTCTAGAGAGAAGAGGAATGAAGGTCAGCAGGACTAAGACAATATATGTGTGTGAATGAGATGGAGGATAGAGGAATGATGAGGATGCAAGGAGTAAAGGTGGTGAAGGTGGATAAGTTTAAATACTTAGGTTCATAGGTTCATAGGTAGATACTAGGCTATCTGCCCGAAGGCATTTATAAGCCTAGCCGGAATGTGTTGGCTTTTGCCACCCCCTTAGATTAGTTCCCTGTGCCTCTGTCCAGCAGAGCCATTGAAGTGATCCCTAGGGTAAACTTTCTGTTTCCTATCCACTCGTCAAGGTTTTTCTTGAAGAGGGTTAGTGAGGAGATCTGCCTAATGTAGATTGAAATCTTGTTCCAGAGCATGGGAAGTCTCTGGGACAGGAATCTATCCCTCCAGCACATCCTATTTATTGTTGTGGTGAGGTTTAGATCCTTATAGCATGTGGCTCAAGGGGATATGGTTTTCTTTAGGTGGAGCATGTCCATCAATTCCGGGTTGGACATGGCCTTGTATGTCAGGCAGAGATCACCTCTGAGTAGGTGGTATGCAACCGAGTACAGCTGGAGTTTCCTCAGTCGAGCTGCATAGGGCATCTGCTTGAGGCTAGTGATCCTCTTGGTGAGGTACTTCTGTGGTCTTTCCAGTTGTTGCAGGTATCTTTTAAGGTAAATCCCAAATGGGGCATTGTACTCTGTGATGGGTCTGATGAGTGATGCATAGAGGGGCCCAATTACCTTTTTCAATCTGGATGCAAACCCTTTTGTGATTAGGTGGGCCACATAGAAGGATTTTCTAACCATTTTGGCAATGTGATTATGAAAGGAGAGGTTACTATCTACTTGGGTCCCCAGATCCTGTATTACGTCTTCCGTATTTAGGGGGCTACCACCTCTGTGGTAGTTTGTGGGTACTTTGCTTTTTCCAAAGAGGATGACTATGCAATTTTTAGCATTTAGCTTGAGGCCATGGTTTTGACAACAGGTATCTGTCTCAGTGAGACCCTTTTGGAGGATGTCTGTGTCATCCAGAGAGTCAATTATAGCCCCTAGTTTGCAGTCGTCTGGGAACTTGGTCAGCCATAGTCCTCCTGTGCTTGCCTGTACCTCTGAGAAGTATATGCCAAACAGGAGGGGCCCTAAGACTGAGCCCTGGGGAATGCCACTTGTAACTGGTTTAGAGTCAGACCTAGCTCCCGCAACTCTTACCATGTGGGTTCTCTCCATGAGCCAGTTGGCAGCCCATCTCATGATGTAGGGGTTTATGTTCAGGCTGGTGAGCTTGTCTATAATACCTGAGTGGGGAATGGTGTTGAAGGCCTTTGCAAGGTCTAGGTAGGCTGTGTGGACCACCTTTCCCTCGTCTACAGCCTTGGTAACTGTCTCAAAGAAGTTCACCAGGTTTAGAAGGCATGATCTGCCCTTAACAAAGCTGAACTGGGTAGGGTCCAGCATTTGGAGGTTTCCAATGTCTCTGTTAATGAGATCCATGATGATGCACTCCATAGCTTTGCAGACCAAGCTGGTCAGGCTTGTAGGGCGATAGATCCCGGGGTCCATTGTGGCTCCACCTTTGTGGAGTGGAATAACCGTTGCTGTGCGCCACTCTGTGGGCACATAGCCTGTGGAGAGGCTGAGTTTACACAGTGTGTTTAGGTGAGGGGTTAGTTCATCTTTGAGCCAGTGTAGGATGCAGCCTGGGACACATCCGGCCCCATTGATGCTGTGTTTTTGGCTTTGGAGAGGGCTGTTTTAACCTGATTATCTGTGATTTCAGGGGCACTACATTCTTCTTGTATAGTTATGGGCCCTTTTAGGGCTGAGAGGGGGGTGAAGTTTGCACTTAATCTGTTTGCCAGGATGTTGGCTATATCGGTCGGTTCAGTGCATTTTGTGCCATTCTGCACTAACTCCGACCAGATCTGAAAATTGCCACTTAGATTCTTGACATAGCTAAAGAATGCCTTGTGGTTATTTTTGGAGTCCATGGTAATTTTTCTTTCAAAGCTAGCCTTGGATGATTTTATGAGGGAATGTAGTTTCTTGCTGATACTGATCAGGGATGTCTTCCCTTCTTGGGATTTTACTCTTTTCTGTACTGGTTTCCTCCTTCTGTTGTATAGCTTGTTTATGGCAGGGGTCCACCAGACTGATTTCCTTTTCTTGAAGGAGTGAGTCTTGGTTTTGTTTGGGATAGCACGATCCATGGATTCTTGTAGGTACCCGTAGAGTAGAGTGCATTAGTAAAGGATTTTGCAGCTTGGACAGCGTTATCCTTTAGCATGGGGGCTTTGAAACTTCCCACCTCGGTCTTAAGTAACGTGAAATTTGCTTTTGAAAAGTTTTTCACTGTGATTTCTTTGACCGGGGTTGGTGGCGGAATGTGGATATCCAGAGTGATTAGTTTATGGTCAGATCTAACCAGTGAGGGGTTGACCTCAGGTGTGGAACACCGGTCGCCCATGTTGGTGATGACCAGGTCTAATATGTTGTCACCTCTGGTGGGGGTGTTGACCAGCTGATCCAGGACATTTGATTTTATAAATCCTAGGAAATGTTGGGCAAGGGAGTTTGTACTTGAGTAGTTCTCCCAGTTAATGTTTGGGTAATTGAAATCATCCAATATCAGGGTGTTTGGTAGGACCTTTATGTTTCCCAGTGTTTCCAGGAATGCGAAGTGGGGGTCCTGGGACATAGTGGGGGATCTGTAGCAAGCTATAATTTGAATAGCAGTTTTGCCCATTGTTAGTTACACGTGGATGATCTCTGAAGCACCGTGCTGTGCCACTAACCTGGAGGTGTGGGTATCCTTGATGAATATGGATACTCCCCCGCCTTTTGTATTTCGGTCTGGGTTTTGTGGCCGAAATGTATGGTATGAGTTGTAGCCTGGTAGTGCTGGGGTGCTCTCTGGAGCCTTAAATCAGGTTTCTGTTACTGCACATATATCGATTTTCTCCATACTGAGGAGTGCCTTGAGTGCATGCATTTTGAGGTTTAGACTCCTGGCATTGAGTAGCATTACCCTCAGTTTTTTGTTACTTGTGCTATTTACGGTGGTGGGTTTGTCTTTTGAGCCTTGCCTAAAAAATGCATTATGGGGGTGGCAGGAGCCTTGGCCAGTATTCGAAAAGCCGAAGGGTGACAGGTGCAAGCCATCTCTAGCAAAGCAGTGTGGCTTGTCGAGCATGTCATCCCAGGCTGACAGACACTGGATCCCCTGTGAATGACACCAGAAGCTTAGCCAATTGTTGGAATTGATAATTTTTTCTCTATACTGTGGTATCATTCTTGGTGAGGGTAGGATGCTACTCAGGGTCAGGGTCATACCGGCCTGGGCTACATGATCAGAGAGCTCCTCCATGTCTCTTTTCATGTAGTCCAGGGAGGTATGGCTCAGGTCATTCACACCAACATGGACAATGACAGAGTCATATTTGTACTTGTTCTGGAGTGACCTGAGTGATTGTGTTATGTGGCGGATCCTGGCACCCAACAGGCAGCTAACAGTAACCTTCTCCTTGTTCAGCCTAGTGAGTGGGATGTCAGTGTGCCTGACTATAGAGTCACCTATTACTAGTGTGTTGGGTATGTTATTTTGCCTTAAGGGCTGTGATTGTGTGGCACACTGGTTTTGTAAAGTATGTGTTTCATGGTTTGTGTTGGGGGGTGGAGGTTGCTTGGATGTCTGCTTTGGAGGTCTCTATTGCTTCTGCAGATTTTTATTTAGAGCATCTGAGTATGTTTTCATGTATTTATGTGTGTTTTTTGCCAATGCTGGTTTCATAGGTCTATGTGAGACTGGTGGTGTGATGCAAGTAATTCCCTTCTTCTCTTGACTGCCTGGTCCAGACTTGGGGTGAGAGAGCTTAGCCTCCAGTTTGGCTGTATAATTGCATCTCTTGCATGCATTAGTGTTTGGTGGAAGGAGGAGAGGGTTGTCTGTGTACATGAGTCAATTGTAACATTGCCTCAAAATGCCCAGATTCACCAGTTGGGCCAGAGAGTACACCTGAAACTGCCCTTTGGACATGCCTGGATAGGTACAGTGAACTGTTTAACTGATTGGCTGTTAAGGTCGAATAGAGAGCCTTGTCCTTCTCTACAGTATGGGGGGGGTCTAGTGCTAAGGTTTATTAGTGCTTGCTATGAGTTTTGAGCAAGTGCCGGTATGAGAAGTGAATGGTTTGAGTGCTTAAGTTGAAAGTTTGTCTAGTTCCAAGGGAAAAATTGAAGAGCAGACTTTGTGGAGCTGAGAATAGTTATACCCTAGCTAACCGGTGCTGCCCAGCATGCAAAACCGTGCAAATGCGGGTTTTATACCAGGGAAATGAAAGAGATAGAAATTAGCCCAAAATGGCCAATAAACTACTAGTTTCTGGGCTGAAACCACTCCTCCGGGGACAGATAGGCTGCTCAAAGCTCCCTCTCTCAGAGAGAAAGTTCCTTCTATCCAAGTAAGGTATGGGCAAACACAGAAACTTGTAACACAGCCCTGTATTCAGCACTAACCTGAAAACTGGACTATACTATTTTAGAAATGTGGGAAAACAAGTATATATATTTTTTTTTTTTCGAAAATAAAGCAGATACAATCAAAAAAACACTTTAAATGCATAGAAATGGCTATCACACGTGTGTGTAGCCTACAACAGTTAAACAGGTAATTTAAACACAAAAATTGCTTTGTTAAAGTGCAGGCAGTAAATAAGTACAATATGCAGCAGAAACAAGCATTTTAACTCACAGAAACTCTAGAAAATTGGCATTTTAGGCAGAATTAGCTAAAGGCAGCAAGAAAATGTAGAAAAATGATACTTAATCACTCCAAAGTCGCTCTTTTGTCTGTCTGCCGCTGTGGAACTCTGCAGGGCACCAGGTAGGAGCTTGCTGAGCTATATGCTAGCACAAAAATCTTGCAAATGTGGGTTTTGTAGCAGGGAAATGAAAGAGAAATTAGCCCAAAATGGCCAATAAACTACCAATTTCTAGGCTGAAACCACTCCTCCAGGGATAGATAGGCTGCTCAAAGTTCCCTCTCTCACAGTGAACAAAGAAACTTCCTTCTATCCAAGTAAGATATAGGCAAACACAGAAATTTGTAACACAGCCCTGAATTCAGCACTAACCTGAAAACTGGACTATACTGGCATAGAAATTTGGGAAAACAAGTATTTTTTTTTTTTTTTTTTAGAAAATAAAGCAGATACAATTAAAAAAAAACACTTTAAATGCACAGAAATGGCTATCACACTTGAGTGTGTAGCCTACAACAGTTAAACAGGTAATTTAAACACAAAAACAACTTTGTTAAAGTGCAGGCAGTAAAATAAGTACAATATGTAGCTGAAATAAGCTTTTTAAATCACAGAAACTCTAGAAAATTGGCATTTTAGGTGGAATTAGCTAAAGACAGCAAGAAAATCTAGAAAAATGATACTTAATCACTCCAAAGTCTCTTTTTTGTCTCTCTGCTGCTGTAGATTTCTACAGGGCACCAGGCAGGAGCTTGCTGAGCTGTATGCTAGCACAAAAACCTTGCAAATGCGGGTTTTATAGCAGGGAAATTAAAGAGATAGAAATTAGCCAAAAATGGCAAATAAGCTACTAATTTCTGGGCTGAAACCATTCCTCCAGGGACAGATAGGCTGCTCAAAGCTCCATGTCTCAACAGTGAACACAGAAACTTGTAACACAGCCCTGAATTCAGCACTAACCTGAAAACTGGATTATACTAGCTTAGAAAGGCAGGAAAACAAGTATATTACTTGGGATCAATAGTTCAGAGTAATGTTGAGTGTGGAAGAGAGGTGAAGAAGAGAGTGCAGGCAGGATGGAGTAGGTGGAAAAGAGTGTCAGGAGTGATTTGTGACAGAAGAGTACCAGTAGGAGTGAAAGGGAAGGTCTACAAGAGGGTAGTGAGACCAGCTATGTTATATGGGTTGGAGACAGTGGCATTGACAAAAAGGCAGGAGTTAGAGCTGGATGTGGCAGAGTAAAAGATGTTAAGATTTGCAATGGGTGTGATGAGGGTGGACAGGATTAGGAATAAGTATATTAGAGGGTCGGCCCAGGTTGGCAGGTTTGGAGACAAAGCCAGAGAGGCAAGATTACGTTGGTTTGGACATGTGCTAAGGAGGGCTGCTGGGTATATTGTGAAAAAGATACTAAGGATGAAGCTGCCAGGTAAAAGGAAAAGTGGAAGGCCTAAGATAAGGTTTATGGATGTGGTGAGAGAGGACATGCAGGTGTTTGGTGTGACAGAGCAAGATGCAGAGGACAGGAAGAAATGGAAACAGATGATCCACTGTGGCAATCCCTAACAGGAGCAGCCGAAAGAGGATGATGATGACCGTCAAGTGAATAATGTTAGTTTATTTCTTTAAGTATTGACTGATTTGGTTTCATTGCAGTTCATTGATCTCAAAAGTTTTTTCCAACATCACAACTTAAAAACATTCTTACTTACAGTTCATGTCTCACAGTCATATGTTATTACTGGGAAAATATATCTATGAGTATATGGTTCTTTGCTGACAATGAGATGTCTTTGCCCTTTAAAACCTTATCCAGATTTGTCATGGCATTACTCTCAAGAAGGAAACATCTTCTAATTCCATGGCTACAATTACCATCAGCAAAGATTTCAGAGCCCATGTAAATAAAATGTGTCACTACCTCAATTTCTGCTCCATGTATTGCAAATAAAGTACAGTTGTACAAGTAGATATTTGAATTCCTCACAGCTTCAGTAGCCTTTAGGCTGTATGAAGTGTTTCCTGCCCAGGAAATAACATCCAGCCATACGTCTCAACCTCTTCGAGCAAGAAATCAGGACAAAGCCATAAATAAAAGTGAGACAAAGGCCCCAAAATAGGGACAATTTTTAAATATTGCTCTTACAAACTTAGAAAGTTGATAAAATAACAGGTTTTGTATTACAATGAATTTTCTGAAGGGTAGGAACTTTGAAACTCAAATATCTGGCATTATTTTCTAACTTTAATCTTTAATGATTTACCAGTAATTTGCCAGAAAAACATAATTTTATGACAAACAGACCAACAATATGAGGCAAAAATCTGGACATTCTGCAAAAATCTGTACAGTTGAGAGGGATCCAGCCAGCTTCAAAAAGATCTGACTCCATCCCACACTTCTACTCTGACTGCTGACTAGATAGTCCTGAGGATGAAAATTAGCAATAACATTGAAAAAGCTTCAGTGCTTTTTTGCTTAATAGTTAAAAAGTAGCATACTCATCCTGAACTAGACAAGACAGGAATAACCCAGTTCACCACTATGGGGATGGTAGGTGGGTGCAGCTAATGCAGCAGTGCAGAATTTCATGGTGGGTATAACAAAGGTAATAGCCAAGGACAACCGAGTGGAAATCATTTGTCAAACTAGAGTTATCATTTTTAGGCCACAAATAAGACATAAATAGCTGATAGGCTTTTCTAAAGGACTTGGTTCTGTTAAGATAGTACATGAAATGCTAAAACATACACAGAGCATGAATAAACTTTTCTCTATGGCTCTGATGGTTGATGAAAATGATGGCCTGATTCAATTAAACTCTGAAATAACTTTGGACATGAGGAAGAGATTTGTTCTTACAGATACCCTATCCCAAATGCAGACCAGAGAGGATTAACCCACAAACAGAGCTTGCAACTCAGATATTGATTTTGCAGATGTCAAACCAAAGTAATAGATCTGTTTACCATGTAATGATCCTTAAATATGCCTAATAAGGAGGTTTGGATGGAAATATGGTTAACTTGTCCAGCAGAAAGTTAAGATCCCAGGAAGGAGCAACCTGTTGGCAAGGTGATCTTAGGTGTGACACTCCTATTAGAAACTGTTTTATTAAGAAAAACAATGAGGAAAGTGAAACATTTATGTGCAGACATACTGAAGTGGCCATAAAATGAACCTTGACAAAGTCGTACAAAGGCCAGGGGCTAGTAACACATACAAATATTTGACCATCAGTGGTGCAATCCCAAATAGGGTCCTGGTTATCATCTATCAGGTACCAAATAGAAAAGTCTTACACATATCAATATAAGATGTTCTAGTAGCAAGATTTCTTACCTCATTTAATACCTGCTGCACATCCTCACAGAAGAGGTGCCCAAGAGGTATCATAATCCTGGCAGATAACTATAGATGTATAAGACTGTGGTTTCTCAAGCTCCTCCTGTCATGTGTGAGATAACATCTAGATTGTGAGGAAACTCGTGGTAATTGCTCTTGGTCAATTCCCTAAAAAGGGGAGAACCAATATCACCTGGACTAGAAGGTTGCCACCACAAATATTTTTTGGAGTGTCCTTCTGAGTATTCAACCTTCCCCTGGATTTTGTGAAAAGGCTGGAATGCAAAATATATTTAATGTCTGTTTCGAAAGGAAGCCAACAGAGCTCTTTGAGGTGTCCCCCAAAACAGGATATATGGATGACCGCAATATTTATAGGTTCATAGGCTGGTACTAGGCTATCAGCCCTAGGGCCTATACAAGCCTAGCCATAACAATACCCTGGCTATTTCTTCCCACACTATTTACTTTCCTGGACCCCTGTCTAGCAGGGTGACTGACGTGATCCCCAGGGTGAATTTCCTTTCTCCCATCCAATCGTCAAGGTTCCTTTTGAAGACGGCCAAAGAGGCACTCTGCTTGACATATATGGGCAATCTATTCCAGAGTCTGGGGAGTCTCTGGGTCAGGAACCTATCCCTCCAGCATGTTTTGTTTATTATGATGACAAGGTTTAGATCCCTGGAGCGTGTGGCTCTGAGGGATTGGGATTTCTTTAAGTGTAGCATGTCCAACAGCTCTGGGTTTGACATGGCCTTGTATGTTAAACAGAGATCGCCACTGAGTAGACGATATGCAACAGAGTATAGCTGGAGTTTTTCAAGGTGGTCAGCGTAGGGCATCTGCTTTAGGGGTGTGATTCTTCTAGTGAGGTATTTCTGCGGCCTTTCCAGTTGTTGCAGATGTCTTGAGAGGTACATACCAAACAGGGCATTGTATTCTATAATGGGTCTAATGAGGGATGAGTACAGGGGGACAATGACCTCCTTTTTTCTGGATGAAAAGCCCTTAGTGATGAGGTGTGCCACATAGAAGGATTTCCTGACTGTTGTGGCAATGTGGTTATTGAAGTTGAGACCACTGTCCACCTGTGTCCCTAAGTCCCTTATCACACTTTCGGTGTTTAGTGTACTGCCACCTATATGGTAATTCATGGATACATGTTTTTTCCCAAAGGGGATAACTATACATTTCTTGGCATTGAGCTTGAGCCCATGGCTCTTGCACCAAGCATCTGTTTCTGTAAGGCCCTTTTGTAGAGTATCCACATCATTTGGGGATTCAATAATGGCTCCCAGTTTGCAGTCATCTGCAAACTTTGTTAGCCAGAGTCCCGTAGTGTTGGCCTGTACTTCAGAGAAGCAGATGCCAAACAAGAGTGGTCCCAGGACTGAACCCTGAGGTACTTCACTTGTCACTTGTCTGGAGCTGGATTTGGAGTCGGCTACTTTTACAGTGTGGGTTCTATCAGTAAGCCAGTTAGCAACCCATTGGGTGATGAAGGGATCAATGCCCAGCTTAGTAGGTTTATCTATGATTCCAGAGTGGGGGATGGTGTCAAAGGCCTTGGTGAGGTCTAGATAGGCTGTGTGGACCACTTTACCCTTGTCCATGGCTCTGGAGACTGATTCGAAGAAGTCAATGTTCAATCCGGTTCAGGAGACAAGAACGGCCCTTCACGAACCCAAACTGGGTGGGGTCCAGTGTTTGAAGGTTGCTAATGTCTTTGTTTATAAGTTCCATGATAATACGCTCCATGGCCTTGCAGATAAGCATTGTCAGACTGATGGAACAGTAGTTTCCGGGATCCAAGGTGGATCCCCCCTTGTGGAGTTTGAACTGCATTTGTAAGGGACTGTCCTGGTTATGCACAGTTTGTCTGCCACTATGCCTTGCTCTAAAGTAGAAAAACAAGCCATACCATATAAATCGCAAATAGATAACAATCACGAATAATCTTTAAAAAATCCAGTGAGGACCCAAGCATAGGTAGTATAAATTTTAATATTAAAAGTCCACAACAAGCACTTTCACCAAAGTTTTATCAGGTTGAATGCAGTTAAAACTACTCAGAGGTCTTGTATTTAAATAACTTAATAAAATGATGTAACCACACTATTTAAAGAGACAGCACTTACATAGTACATAAGATATAAAGCATCACAAAGCAAGAACAAAATAAAATGCATTTCTTTTAATTATTATTATTATTAGTATTATTATTATTACTATTGTTATTGCTATTTTTCTTCATTATCAAACATTGTTTCTTGAGATCAGGCTTCAGTGAATAATTATTATTTAAGCCAAGGAGATAAAAAAAAAACATCTAGTCTCATTTTCTTCAGGATAATTAATATATCCACCTCTTAAAGCATTTAGAACAATATGTAGAACTCTAAATGAAAATATATGTTTAGTATTAATATTGATTATGTTTAGTTAGAGCATTAGTTTTATTTAGTTTCTTAATATCATAGATATGATGAGTAATGCATTATTTTCACATCCTGTTGGTCTTACCAACATAGAATGCTGAGCATAATTGGCATGTAGCCAAGTAAACCACATTTTAGTGTTACAGTCAGTATAATGCATAGTATTGTATACTTTCTTAGTGAGGGGATGTTCAAAAACTGTGTTGGTGTCAATATACTTACCAACATTACAACACTTACGTGGATGTGAACCTCATTTATCAGATAGCTTGGAAGATCTATTAAAATTATAGCAGAATTGTCTTTTTACATTATTCTTGATTTTAAAAGAAAATTTAGCAATAAGTCCAACTGTATTGGCCATTCTCTTATCAGCTTGGAAAATAGCATAATGCCTTTAAATAGTGTCACCAATAAAGTTAATATTGTTAGATTAAGTTAATAGTATTCTAGTAGAATCTTCTTTATGTTAAAGTAGTAGCTAAAATAGAACATCGAAGAAGCATAACCCATTCTGGATTTCTTGGTAGCTTCACATATATTATCAGTCATACTGCTTTCATAATCTCTATTTTAAAATCATTCATGAATTTATCTAAAGTATTAGAAGCACCCTGATTGTAGGTAGTTAATCTACTTGCCCTACATACTTGTCTTTTGACTATATTATTTTACATACATACATATATGTTGTTGTTTATTTAATTGTCGTTGCTCTGCAACTGCTATAACTTAACCAAGGGGCTCTTAGGCAGCCGTTCTTACTTAAATGGTCTCATGTTATTATTAAGTTGAATTAAGCTAAATTGTGTTATACTCTGTATTAAGTCAATGTTTTTAATGCTGATTTCTTCACTGAATGACCGACCGTTTCACTTGCTTCTAACAGTTAGACCTGATGCTTACTAATACTTACACAACTACTGGCATTCCTAGCCTAGATAACGCTAAGCGTGGTTAATTTGATTACTACTGCTGATCAAAGTACTGCTTGCTTTCTCTGTTTTCCTGCTTTTTTCAAAGTTTATCTATTCTACGTTATATCTAGTGCCTAGCAATCGTAGGGTAGCTATTTCCTAAAGTGTACTTCTGCAGCGTGGGAAATTTGTTTTTTAACTGCAGCTCAAAGAATGTTTAGTCGCACAGTTCCTCCTGCTTAAAGAATGTTTCTGTTTATGTTAGAGTGAAGGTATATAATTCGCCGAGTAGTCAGCGTTTAAGGTTGTATTTGGCAGTTGCCTCCCGCTGGAATCTATAGCTAATTCTAACTACACTAGAAGTACTAACCTGCACATATTTTCTATAGCAGCGCAAGGCTGCAACAACATTGTACCTGCCTTTTTACTAAGTGTTCTTTGCCTATGTATGTTAGCTTGTTGATGCATAGTATTCTGTATTTTAGCCCATTGATGCATGGTTCTGTGTATTTTACATACCTCTCCCCCACTGTTTATCTCAACATACCTCTTACTACTTTTAGATATATATAATTGAAGTGTCTAAGCATAAGCTATTGTATTTAATTTGCCTCTAAAACGTGGTTTATCTCCTTTATCCCATTTTAGGAACCCCCCCAATAAACAACCATCGCGTGGCTCCTTGTTCCTGGCGTCAGCTCTGAATAAACCCTACCACGGTGCGAATGCACAATCTAATACTCTGCATCAACTTGAACTTAAACAGTCTTTAAGGGTAAAAGCAACATCCAGACATTAAACTGTTTGAACTAAAAAAGACTTATAGGGTAAAAGCTGTTTCCAAATAGTAATTTTACCTACCTAGATTGAGTTCAGTAAGCAGGAAACTCAACATTATCTTCTGAGTTTGTGTATATTTAACCATACCCTGCAATAACTCCAAGGTCTTGAAAATCGAAAGGTCCTATTCTACCTTTGAAACCTACACCTGCTTCCTACTGAATCTAAGACCCTGCAACCTCCAGGCAGGTGTATTCCCGCTCAGCCGCCCTCGCTCTGCTCGGGCTCGCTCCGCCACCCACCTTGCCCCCATATCCCACCCGCCCCCACTACCTCTAAATTTATAGATACATCTAGCCCATCCCTCCTCCCTCCCCTCCATTCACGACAGTCCATTGATTAATAACTCCTCCTCTCACACACTCAGCCATCCCCCTAAACTTAATATGCCCTCCAAATCCTCCTACCCTACAAACTACCATTTACTCACCACCATGGGAAAAACCAAGTATTCCTTTATCTCTTCACTAACTCTACTCCTTTTCATCCTTTACCTTTTATCACGCTATGAACACCAAACACTATTAGGAATTCCATTCCCCAATGCCCACACTACCTTTTACATACACCCAACACCTAACCTTATAGTTCCTTCTTCCCTTACTGCAAAATCTCTAGGCCTTAATCATATTCAACCAACCCTCCACTACCCTAGATCACCTAATAATAAATCTAACCTTAAAATACTCTATAAACTTCAAAAATTCTTAGATCACCTAAAACAATGCATTACTCAACATGGCGACATTCATCCAAGTCCAGGCCCCACCACTCATGACCCTGCCACCTCAACAGTACCCCACACTCCTAATACCTCCTTCCTCATCTTTCACCTCAACCTAAGAAGCATTAACAACAAAGTACATAGCCTACACGCTATGATAGCCACACACTCCCCAGACATCATGTGTCTCTCAGAAACATGGCTGAAACCCGCCACAAAAGATGATGAAATTCTCCCACCTGGCTATAATATCCTAAGGAATGATCGAATAACCAAAAAGGGTGGGGGAATAGCTGTAAGGTTTAATAATAGACTTAACATCATTAGGAACACATTGTACCCCCCCCCAGGTCTCTAACATTGAACTAATTGCATTGAAGATCTGCCTAAACTCCCATAAATGTATTAATCTAGTTGTAATCTATATCCCACCAGGGAAAAACCTTGAAAACCTTGAGCATACTTTAAGTTGGCTAGCCTCAAACTACCCTCAGGAAACCATTATACTAGGGGACTTCAACATTGACTGGTCCCACTGCTCTGCCAAGACAAATCCCCATCCAATCAATCTATATGGCTTCTCCCAAAATATCACAGCTCCTACCAGAATTGGTAATACACAGCAAAAGGAGAGTACCATTGACTGGATTCTCACCAATAAAGCTGCTAACAATTATTCTACAGGTACCCTCCCCAATGACCTAAGCGACCACCTTGTTACTTACATTATAAAGCACAAGCTTTGTACTTCCAATCCACCCCTACATAAACTTATCAGAAACAGGAAAAAGTTTAACCTAGATCTATTCCTAGCTGAACTAAAATTCTGCAACTGGTCTTCCCTAACTACTCTTCCCCTAGCTGAGAGTGTGTCATACTTCAATGACACTTTCCTAAACATCCTTGACTCCCATGCTCCAAATCGACTAATTAGAACCAAGAACCGCATAGCTCCCTGGCTAACAAGTGAAACCAAAGCAAAAATTAAACTCCGTGACCAGGCTTGGAATAAATGGAGAGCCACCAAAACTCCCCTAGATCGTATTAAATTTCAATCTCTCAGAAACTCCATGAAATCAGACATCGCTAGAGATAAAAAACAGTATTTCTGTTACCTCCAGGATAAACATCAGACTAACCCAAAAAAGTTCTGGGCCGGATTCAATAACCTCCTCCATCCTGGTAAATCCTCTACTCCTATACCTGAGAAACTTACTAGTAAAAAACCTGAAGAGATAGCCAATTCCTTTAACAATTTTTTTACGGAGACCATCCAGTCCATTGCCAATCATCTACCCACTTCTTCCTCATCATTAACTCTTCCTCCTGACTCACCTCCTCTCTCCTTTAACCTACAAACAGTATCTACCTTCTATATTCGTACCCTACTAAAAAAACTGAAACCGTCCACCCTTGCGGCCGATCGTCTCCCAGCTGAATACCTCCAATTAGCCTCTGATGTCATTTCCTATCCCATATCAATTTTGATTAACAGATCCATAACCGAGGCCACCGTTCCCCCCATTTGGAAAATCTCATACATCATTCCACTTCATAAAGGAGGCTCCTCAACTGAAACATCTAACTATAGGCCCATCGCGATACTTTCTCAATTTTAGAACGGTGTATTCACAAACAACTCCTCCACCACCTCACCATCAATAATCTGCTATCATTTACCCAGCATGGCTTTCGCCCCCATCACAGTACTACTACTGCCCTCCTCTCTTTTGTCGACTCAATAAACAACAACCGTAACAAAAAACTTATATCCTCTGCACTCTTTCTTGATCTATCAAAAGCTTTCGACATGGTAAACCACCAGCTATTACTCCACACCCTGCAAACCTTTCATCTGGACAACTTGACACTAAACTGGTTCAAGGATTACCTTTCTGGACGGCACCAAGCAGTCCAATGGCAAAATAGTCTATCTCAACTACTCCCTAACAACATTGGCATCCCACAGGGCTCCATACTTGGCCCCCTTCTTTTCTCTGTTTTTATAAATGATCTACACACAATCATCCCTAGAACTACCTGCATACAATACGCGGACGACTCCACCCTGATCTGTTCTGATCTCTCTCTCCAGAAACTCCAATCAGCCACCCAACTTTGTTTTGCCAAAGTTGAAAAATGGTTCTCTGACCTGAAACTCATACTTAACCCAACTAAAACCAAGTTACTTCTATTTTTCCCCTCGTCTACCACTCTCCTACCCCCAGAACCACAACCTGTAAATCCTAGGTCCTTTTTTGTCGAATCCTTTAATGGCACCATCATAGAGCCCGTCTCCCACACCAAGCTATTAGGTGTCACTATTGACCACAAGCTCAAATTTGATATGCACATTGCCCAAACCATTAAGTCAGTTAATAAGAAACTGGGGTCAATGTACAGAATCAGGAACTTTCTTACTCCTCATGCTAAATTAACCATTGCCCGCACTCATCTCCTTTCCACCCTTCTGTATGCCTCCCCCATATTTTCCTTCCTTAATAAATATGAGCTCAATAAATTTAATTCCACCTACCACCATATTGCCAGATTCATTACAGGATCACCCTATCGTACTCACCATTGCCTCAACCTCATGAAACTAGGCTGGTTAGAACTGCCCAATCTTCTTAAATTCAATCAACTCACTGAAGCATTTAAAATTATAAATCAACCAGACAAAACCCCCTCACTGAGCAAAATCCTGACTCCATACACCAACTTAAGTTCCCTTCGGTCTTCCAACAGTAATCAAGTATCAACCATCAAATCTAATAACTTGGGCGGTGATGCTCTTTATGCTAACTCTATTGGAAAGCAATGGAACTCCCTTCCTAACTACCTTAGACTCATGCCATCACTTAACCTATTCAAAAATAATCTCAGAGAATATTTAAAGTCCCACTGGTTGTGCCCATGTCTAAACCCAGACTAATTCCTATAGGTTTCTTAGTTCCCTTCACCCTTCTCACTCACAAGCTATCCTCTAGCATTTTACTTCCTCCACTTGTACCCATGTCATGTTACCAACATAGCTTGTCCTGTCACCTCCCTAGTTTTAGCATTTTTTTTTTTTTTTTTTTTTTTTTTCTAGCATGTATATACTGATGTCTTACTGTTTTTGTTATCTTTATAATGTTGTTCCTCTCTCTAATTGTAGTGTATTATTTTTCTCATTATTGGAGCTTTTCTCCTCGGGCCTCTACTGAAAAAGGATATGTATCCAGCTAGACTAGCCCGGTCAACAAATGTAAAATAAATAAATAATAAATAAATATATATATATATATATATATTCATTATATATATATATTCATATATGTATATATACACACACACACACACACACACACACATACATATATATATATATATATATATATATATATATATATGTGTGTGGGCAGAGTGTATACTTTTCCTGTGTAAATAAGTATTTTTCTTACAATCTTTACGATATAATGTAGCACATAAGACACCAGATGGCTCCATCTTAACATTATCATCAAGAACACAGATTTCAATATTTGAGTAATGAAATTCAAATCTCAAAAAAATTCTGAATTATTTAAGATATTAACAAAATTAAGTTACTCTGCAATGTCATCTTGCCAAAGCAAAACACATCCTCCATAAACCTACTATAAAATAAAATATTATAATGATATTTATGTTGTGAAAAGATGAACTCTGTTTCCAATTGTGTTAAAACAAGATTTGCGTAGCTATTAACACAGGGTGTGCCCTTGGCTACAACAGTTTTTTTTGTAAATGGAAGTAATAATTGAATTCAAATATATTGTTTTTTCAAAACTAATTCTAATAAAATGCAAATCAAATTAATTTCAGAATTAAGAATAATAAGTATTTTAGAAAAAAGCTCTCATATAATCAATGCCTGTGGTGTTATGGATAACAGCAAATAATGATCATACATCCAATGTGATCAGAATGTAATCTCTACATCTGTTATCAACATCTCATTCTTTCAAACCTTGCAAAAAGTACTTCTCAATCAAAACATGAGGGAAATCATTCAAAAATGTGCTTAACTTACCATCTACATAATTAAAGTTGTAGTAAACCATCCTCTACCAGAAATGATGCATATGAAAGATGGATTATGGCTGCTTTTATGACTCTTTGATAACCCATATAATTGTGATACGAGAGGTTGATTGATGCAAAATAATTAAAATATTCAAACACAAGAACACCAGCCATATGAAATTTTATATATATATATATATATATATATATATATATATATGTATATATATATATATATATATATATATATATATATATATATATATATATATATATATATATATATATATATATATATATATATATATATATACATATACATATATATATATATATATCTACACACACACCTTAACTTTAGAAACATGATTATTTAATTTAACTTTGTTAATAGGCGTATATGTATTGGCATCTTCTAACATGTTGCAGATGGAAATAGATTAATAATCTTTATCCAAAATGATGGTAACTCCTCCCTCGTCTGCTTCTTTAATCACTATTTTATCATTTGATTTCACATTTTTTGAAGCTAAACATTTAGATGCAGTTAAATTTATAATAGGTACCTGGCAGCCCTTTTATGAACAGTTCACTAATGCCCTTCTTGCAAGTGTGAAGAAAAGCTTCTATAATGGGATGATTGATAGACACAAATGTACTAGGTTTAGAAAAGGTATAACTAGCTTGCTCATCTGGAAAAGTAAGTTTTAAATTAATCTGTTTAATTAAAAGTCTCAGATCATTTGGACATCTAATTTATCTAACTGCGAGATGGGAATAAAACAAAGGCCTTTATTCAGTAACTGTGTTTCTTCTGTTGTCAATATGCAGCAAAACAAAAAGGAGGTATCAAGGTACTGAAGGTCTGCAGTAGTAAAAACAGGAACAAATCAACGAAAAAACTCCACAGACCACCAGGCTAAAATAGCAACCTTTAATACAAATGTAGTAGCTGCTTTCAGGATACCCACTTCATCAGACTAATTCCTTGTAGTACAAGCTCATTATTTAAAATAACAATTACCCAATTAACAGTCAAATCCCTGAACACATGGTCTACACCTCTTTAATACAGGTTTTAAAGGCACAATCCTGGGCTTATATCTTCCCCAAGTTCTATAATCCATTGTGTTTCACAGTACTCACGAGTTGATACAGAGCATTATCCACTTCGTGCAAATGTATGTCTGATAAATGCCTCACAATCCTAGTTTTAGACTTACAGTTTGACTTCCCTACATAAAATGATAAACAACACATGCACCTAGCTAAATATACCACATTAACCGTATCACAATTTGCTTGCAGCTTAGGATAATATATCCTTTTATTTAACAGGATGGACAAATATGTGGTCGCTGGATATATATCTGCATGCTTTACAATGCATACAGGGATACTTTCCATCCCTCCCAGTTCCACAAACCTTGCTTATGTCCCTATCACACAGAATTTGTTTCATATTCTTATTTTGTTTAAATATGAAACTGAGAGCATCTCCAACTAACCTTCTCAAGGCATCATCAGTCTGTAAAATTCTCCAGTTATCCTGTATTATATCACAAAGGCCACTAATATCACTACTATATTTAATATATAAATTTATATTATCTCTCCGTTGTCAACTGGTGATGTGACATTTTGGTATTCTTTGCTCATCCTCTCCCTCTGCTGTTCTACAGTCCATGGCCAAAAAAAAAAATGTGGCCATTCCTGAAATCATTCAAGTCACACTTAGGTTTGCATTTTTTAGTAGCTACTACTACTACATATTGTAGATAGCAATTCTACAAACAGCTCTGAAAATACATCTACTGGATTTATTGCATTGACTAGTGTTCTTGCTCTTCAATCTGCCATTCATGAATTTCCGGAACTCCCTGTAATACCGGCATTCAGTTTTTTTGCAGAAAGACACATGTTCAAACAGCAGGTTGCAGCAGGCAGCTAATACACATACTAGTAGTGGAAAACAGAAGAAGGTGGGCAGTAGATGATACAAAACATTACAGAAGCAGCAGGTAGTTTCTTATGCACATACATAATCTGTACATAAATCAATCCTCCTATCTAGATGGCCATGATGATACCCTCCATACTAGGTGAGATAAGGCAGTTTCTCATGTACCTGTACACGAGCAGTATTATGTATATAAAATAAGTTAGTAAGTATATAAATAAATGCATTCATACATGAATACATGCATACATAAATAAACATAAGTTACAAATGTACCCCTAGCAGAATGCCACTGAAGGTGTTTACCTAGTTTACCTATGCTTACAGATGGCCCTGATTGAAGGACATACAAGCAGCTAGATTTCCAAAATGTATTTTTTATGATAAACTTTGATACAAAAATAATGAGGACTACACAAATTTTTTATAGAACAGGAAAAAGTCTTCTTTTGAATTCAACATTTTTATTGTTTTTATTTATTTATTTATTTGCTTTTGTTGACCGGGAAAGTCCACTGGGCTGAAATGAGCCCATTTTCAGTGGAGGCCTGGGGAGAAAAGCTCCATAACAGAATGCAAGATAATAAAACAGAAGACAAGATAATAAAACAAGAGTTTCCAAAGAGAAAAAGATAAACATATCTGTAACTTATATACAGTCCAGAGAAAACTTGGAAATTGGTTTGATTATGCAATTAGAAGTTATGAAATCGACTTTGATTCATGTCAAGGTAAAGTGTTTAACACTGAATACAGGTAAGCCATACACATATACATTTCTATAGTACATTTTTGAAAGACTATGCAGATTAGTTTATATAGTATTTATAAAACAAGTATGAGTAACTACACTATTTTTCTTATAACATGTTAGGCAAAGTAAAGTGTAAGAAGGTTTTGGTGGGAAGAAAAGAATGAGTATAGGGCTAGACAGATAAATAGTGAATTCAGGTTACTGAGGTACTGGAGATGTTAAAGTGCTGTTAATCAACACTAAAAAGACGTGTTCTGCCACTTGGCAGTGTCTGCAGTAGTAACAAGTTTTTTTAATTTGTTTTTATCCTGAATGTTGGAGAAATGTGCTATTGTGATCATTGTCTCTGCTCAAAAGTATTTTACAAGCATAGTAAAAAAAAGTACTACTATCTGTTCTTAAAATTGTGTAAAGCAATTTTCTTAGAGGCACAGATGTATTCATACATTTTATTTTCCCACTCCTGTTGCATCTCTACCTCTTGATTTGTTAAATTGCACCTTACTAACACATCATCAAAATCATATTCCTGGAACGTGCCATATCAGTAGTTCTGAGTAGTTTTGCAGGTAAGACTAATAGTACTTTCTATAAAACTATTGCAGTTACAGAAGATATCACTTACAAGTAGATCACTATACAAAATATGTACTCATCTATTAGGTGTGCCATTTTTAGATACTGAAAGTAGAACAAAACTTGAGATTGCCTAGGACAAATCATGTCATCATCCAATGAACAAGAATTATTTTAATTTTATCACCAAAATAAGGATTCTGAGATGCGCATTGTTGGTTGTTTATGCTATGTTATATGATATTAAGGCATGTAAATGTAGTACCATAGGTTCATAGGAGGTTACTGGGCTAATGGCCCTAGGGCCTTTACAAGCCTAGCCATGTAATAACCCTAGTACCCTTATTGACCACAGTTAGATGGTCATTGTTTGAGCAATTCTGTGATCAGCACTGAATGCCCCTGTCCATGAGGGACATAGGTGCCATCCCTGGGGTGAATTTACAGTCACACATCCAGTTATCAAGGTTGCACTTGAAAAGAGTTATTGAGGAGCTTTGCTTCATATGGAGCGAGAGCTTATTACAGAGGAGCGGCAATTGCTGGGAGACATATCTGCCCCTCCATCATGTTCTGTTAATATCACAGACTAGGTTGAGATCCCTGGAGCAAGTTATTCTTGTCCCATTTGATTTGTGGATATGAAGCATGTCCAAGAATGCTCTGTAGGCCAGGCACAGGTTGCCTCTCAGCAGCCTGTATGATACAGTGTACAGTGACAGGGCTTTCAGTCTTTCCATGTATGTTATGTTTTGGAGGGCCTGGTTTCTCTTGGTTAGAAACCTCTGCAGTCTCTCCAGTTATTGCAGGTGTCTGATGAGGTACATACAGAAGGGAACATTGTACTCAATTAGTGGTCTGATACGGATCAAGTAAAGCGGAGCTATAACCTCTCTGGTATTGGATGCAATGCCCTTATTTATGAGATGTGCAATGTAGAATGCTTTTCTTACCACTACGGACACATTGTGATCAAAGTTTAGATTGCTATCAACCTGTATTCCCAAGTCTTGCACCACTGAGTTTGAATTTAGAAGAATTCTATCTATATTATAATTAGCAGGGGCTACTTCTTTGCCAAAGGGGATAATGAGGCATTTTTCTGTTAAGTTTTATTCCATGAGTTTGGCACCAATCATTTGTCTGTTTCAGCCCTTTCTGTAATCTGTTAACATTGTTGAGAGACTCTATGACTGTGCCCAGTTTCCAGTCATCTGCAAACTTGGTAAACCACAGGCCATCTACCTTCACCAGGACTTCAGAGAAATAGATTCTAAACAGTATATGGCCCAGCACAGATCCTTTTAGTACCCCACTGGTAACTGATCTACTGGTGAAGGTGGACACCCCAACTTTGACAGTGTACATCCTGTTGGTGAGCCAGTTTGCTACCCGTCTAGCAATATATGGGTTAATCCCCAGCTGGGAGAGTTTCTCTATGATTTCTGAAAGGGGGGTTGTGTCAAAGGACTTGGCTAAATCAAGCTAGGCAGTATGTACTGTTCTGCCCTCATCCAGGGCTTTATTGATATTTGCAAAGAAGTCATGTATGAGAGAAGTCTGAGTAATATAGGTGTTCTTATGCAGAGGGTACTTTAAATTCTTGATTGGTCTTTTGATCACATGACTAGTAAGGGAGGGTATTTTAAGCACCATTTTCTTTAGTAACAATGTATCTGAACAAGTTCATGTATAGAACTGGACAAAAAGCGCTTAATACAAATACATTTATTTTGATTTAAAGTTACATCTGGTGTCCAGTCTACCTGCCTGCCTGGAACTTATTTGCATTTTGTTCATCAGTCTGCTTTTTGCAGTTGTTTATCTATTTGCAAAGAAGTCCACAAGGTTTAATAAGCAAGATCTACCCTTGACAAAATCAAACTGGTTCAGATCAAGGGTCTGAAGGTCACCAATGTCTTTGTGAATAAGGTCCATGATGATTCTTTCCATGACCTTGCAGATAAGTCTGGTTAGTCTTATGGGTCGATAGTTCACAGGGTCAGTTGATGGACCCCCTTTTGTGCAAGGGGATTACTGTTGCTGTTCTCCACTCTGCCGGGACAAAGCCAGTTCTCAGGCTATGGTTGAAGAGAGTGCCAAGTGGTTCAGCTAGGTCTTGTTTTAGATTGTTTAGTGAGTAGCGTAGGATGTTATCTGGTCCCATACAGGCCATGTTTTTGGCCTTGGAGAGTGGTTGTATGACCTGTTCTTTAGAGATACTCAGTACAGGACTGGTGTCAGGAATACTTTGCGGCATGTCTGGTGAGGAAAAGGGGTTGAAGTTATTACCAAATCTGTCAGCTAGCAAGTTGGCAATTTCCTCAGTTTGAGTGTGAGTGGTACCACCCACTATAGGTTAGGCACACAGCTGGGCATTCCCTTTCAGGTTTAGGACATAGCTAAAGCATGCCTTATGATTGTCTTTAGCTAGGGATACTAATTTAGACTCGTAGCTAGCCTTAAGGACTTAACAAAATATCTGATTTGCTCATTGAAGCTGTGGAGGGTATTCTTCCTCTGTTAAGTTCTCTTCTTTTCACAGACATCAGTTTTTTTATTGTTGTATAGCTTATTTACACTTACAGTCCACCAGGGTGGCTTGTTTCTGTGGGAAGACCTGGTTTTATTCCTGTTGAGTGCAGCTGAGTCAGTTTAAGTGGCTTGTATAAGGTATTTGTGTCTTCCTCTGCACAGGAGTCAATGTTGGCTATGTTGGCAAGGGCTTTGAAACTTTTTATACTATTGTGTAGAAGGTAAAGTTTGCTTTGGAGAAACTTTTCAGTTGTTTTTACTCCTGTGGGTGCATCAGGTTTGATCTTTACTTCAAACAAGACAGATTTATGGCAGGGGAGCAACATATATGAGGTAGTGCAGTGACCCCCCCCCATGTTGGAGAACACTAGGTCCAGGACATTTGAACCCATTGTGGGGGTGCAGACCAACTGTTCCAGGGGCATTTGAATTAACAAAGTCCAGGAACCTCATAGCAAACATGTTTGTGCTCATGTAAGTCGCCCAATCAATAGATGGATAGTTGAAATTTCCCATGACTAAGGTGTTTGGCTGTATATTGAGTGACTCTACCAAGTTCAGGTAGGCGGTGTGCATCTCCTGATTCATGGAATGATTCATTCCAAAGACATGCATCTGGAGCATTTCTCCCCGGGCCTCCGCTGAAAACAGGCTCTGTGGAACCTGACGACACATTCGTCAACAAATGATAAATAAAAATAAATAAAATAAATAAAATGGTAGGGGACCTGTAGCTAGCGATGATGTGAAGGGGTATTTTACCTATAGTTAATTGGACCTGGAATAGAGAGTTGTACTGTTTCACCAGTCTTGAGGTGTATTTGGATTTAATGAAGATGGATAAACCTCCACCTCAGGTTCTTTCACACTCGTTTTGGGGTCTGAGCATGTAAAAGGCATTGTAGGCTTGTACAGCCAGGGTGCTCTCAGCAGCCTTGAACCAACTCTCTGTGACTACAGAAACGTCAGTATCTTCCAAGGTGAGGAGTGCTTCCAGGGAGTGCAGTTTACTGTTTAAGCTCATAGCATTAAGCAGCATGACCTTGAGTTTGTCTTTAGTGGATTTCTTTATGTCAGAAGTTTTGTTGCTTGGACACTGCTAAAAAAAGACACTATTGGGGAGGCAAGCGCCTTTGCCAGAGGAGACAGGTGAAGGTCATCTCTACCAAAACAGAGTGAACTGTCGGTCATGTCTATCCCCCTGGAGTGACACCAGAAGCTAAGCCAATTATTAAAATCAATCATTTTTGTCTGTATTATCTCACCATCCTAGGTGAAGGTATAATGTTGCTTAGGGCTAGACACATACCTGTCTGGGACACATAATCTGAGAGTTTGGTCATGTCTCTCTTCATTTAGTCCAGAGAGTTATGTCTCAAGTAATTCACATCAACATCTACTATGACAGAGTCAAAAGGGTACTTACTTCTGAGTGACTTAAGTGTGTGAATGATTTGACAGATCCTGACACCTGACAGGCAGCTGACCATGACATTCTCCTTGTTCAGCCTGGTGAGGGGGACATCTGTGTGTCTCACTACTGAGTTGCTTATGACCAGAACATTAGGTTTTGAGGTGTTTTGCCTTAGGGGCTTAATTGTTGAGACACTGATATGTGTGTTGTTATGTGTAGTGGTGGATTCAGTTCATGTACCAGTATGTGTATGTTGTTTGTGCTTGGGAGGTCTTTGGTCTTTTGGTTGTCTCTTAGTGAGTACCTCTGCGTATGTAGGTTTATGTGTCTTGACCTTATTTTGTGTGAGAGGAGCCGTGTGTGCTGATGACCTGTTGTATGTCTTGTATATTGTTATGTGAGAGGACTGATTCTATCAAAGCCTTCTGCTGACATTTAGAGAAAAGTCAGAAATTTTTTTTACATAAATATGAAGACGTGCCAACAAACATGAAGATGTGCCATTTTTCATGCCCCCTTCACCTTTATGGGACAGAACTGCCCTGTGTCTGTACTATAGCATGCAGATGGAGACAAATTCCTCTGACAAAATATATGAAAAATTAAGCTTAAAATAGTGGCAGTTTTTTTCCCTTCCTTTGAATCCAAGGCAAGAAAATGAAAGTTTTATAAAGTACAATTAGGTTTCCAGAACTGAAACAAAATTGGGACTATACAGTAGGGAGAAAAGCAATCCAAGGGTTGAGGTAGACGGTAATCAAAAGAAATCTTGATGAGTGGATGGGAAATAGAAAATTCACCCGAGGATAACTCCAGTGGCTCTACTCGACAAAGGCACTGGGAACTAAGGTCGGGTGGCAGGATGCCAGGGGAATCCTATGACTAGGCTTGTAAAGACCCCAGGGCCATCAGCCTAGTATACACCTATGAAGAGAGGGTGGGCCTTTCTTTTAATTCAAGTATTTACATGTAATAATGCAATTCACTGATTTTTTTTTTATTTTCATTTCACGTGGAATATACTGCTACACTGTTAGCACAGACATTATTTTTTAAATCAAGGAACCAGTTGAGGATGGGGAAAAAAATAAGATTTCTAGGAACTACAATATTGTGAGTATTGTTCTCAACAAATTACAAGTGCATATTTCAAGCATCCACACTTATCAAATAAATCATTCTTCCCATTTTCTCTTATAATCTTCTTTCTTACTACATACACGTCAGATAGACAAACTAATGTCATATCCTCTTACTTGCCCATGCTCTGTAAAATTTAGCTACATGCCATGTAACAGCTGGCTATAACTGCTATGCCTATATCATCTGTACATTTCCTGAATGGTATCAAGAAACTGAATACTGCTATCAAGATTTTATGACTCTTGAAAATGTTGATTGGCAGAGTTCATGTACCCATTTAATACAATTAATAAATAAAAACATAAATAAATAAAAAGACTTGGATCCAAGGTAACAAGATAAAAAAATGGAAGGGGTGATTTTTGCAGGAAATGGGTATGTATAATGCTCTACCAATTTACAGAAAAATACATTTCTTTCATTTTAGTTTGGTAAAATAAAAGTTTAGCTAGAGGTGCATTCAATTTTGGTATTTAGAAGAATGCTATATATTTTATTTTTCTTTGCTAGAAACATTCAATTTTATAGCATTCTACCTATATGCAGTGGCAGGTTATTATAAATGCCCTAGGGCAGATAGCCTAGTATGAACCTATGAACCTATATAATAAGGAATATATGGGTGTCCAATAGGGCTCACAGTTCCAAAGTTGGGCCATTACCAGCCAACAAAATAATTGAATTTTAAAATATTTTGTTATGTTTAGCACTGTTAACTTATCAGTTAGCTTTTAGGCTGAGCATAATAGTTTACGTCAGATTTGGTGTTAAAAAAACACTGTATTTCCTCTGTATACTGACAGTGTCTACCATATACACATGTTCAGCATGGGATGGTGACAGTTTTTATTTATTACTAAGCAAAGGGATAGATAGATAGATAGATAGATAGATAGATAGATAGATAGATAGATAGATAGATAGTCAGTCAGTCACTGGCAATCCTAAGCACAGTGCTACAACTTTCTGCCGATTGTCTTCCAATGATTCACTGGGAAGGCATCCAGCTGAAAGTCTGGGAATATTAAATAATATACTGGAGAGCTGTGGACTGCTATACAGAGTTGTGGTAATGTAGTATTTTTTGTTTGCTTCTTTGTTTTTCACTCCTGGCAGGCAACCAGATATAATTAGCATTGGCAGTTGTAGTCAGTAAATTAACAGGGCTACAGGCTAACTGTGGATGAAAGTTTAGTTTAAAGAGTGCATGATGCATCCCATTCACTTCCCTTCCCTGGTTCACTCTCACAAAGGCATATGAGGAAGAAAACCACTGGACTATTTAGTTCTTTCAAGATTCAGGTAGGCAAACAAGATGAAGAAAAAATTTAATGATACAGTCACAATAAGTGGAGAATATTTAAATGTGGCCTGGAAATCCAGGCCAGTGGGAACATATATAGATGTGCAAAATATAAAAGAAATGACCAAGCTGTGAATAATCTGTAAAGTAATGGAGATATGTAATATGCATTCCTAAACATTTTAATGGCATTGCAATATTAATATAAATGTTTTGAAAAATAAATAATAATGTTATGCTTACATCATAGCAGATGAGAGGTAAGCACATTGTGGTAGAATGACTTCATACTGAAGTAAGGTTTTCAACTTCTTTGCTCAAGTATCAGGGATAACTCTAAAATTAATAAGGAGAAAAAGTCTAACCACAGGGACAATGTTTAAATATTACTCTAATTCACTTAGAGGGTTAGTGGAACAACAGATTCTGCATTAACATGTATTTTCTGCAGAATAAGAAGTATGAACATTGATGTCTGGTATTATTGACTGACTATAGTCCTCAGTAATTTACTTTTACAAGGGACAGCAAAAAATATGAGGTTACACCAGGGGAAATAATGCAAATTCAGGACATTTGAGAGCCATGCATTGAAAATGACCCCTGTTAGATACAGAACAAGCTTCTATTGTGTAGTGCACTTATCTGTTACTAAACCAAAGGTGACAAGTGAAAAAGGTTTGACTTCTGTAAATGCTAACATGGTCTTGGAGGTGAAAAGAAAAAAGGCTTGAAAGTACATGATAACTTGAATGGATGATAATGTCAGCTGGATACATGCTCAGATACAGACATGTTTTTTTATCAATGCTGCCTACCCTCAGGAAAACATTTTACAGCAGTGTATGTAGTCTGCCCTAACAGGAGACAACAAAACACCCCCATTTTAAAGCTCTCTCCTTCTCTGTGGCTGTGCCTTTATGTTATTTAATACTCATGGTTGTCAACATAGGACTGCAGCTCTACAATACTAAAAGAAGTGAGGAATCACGTTAGGAATGTTTAGTGGTGTGCACTGGAGGACCAGAAAAAGGAAATTCTTTGAATCTAACACTACAGAGTTGCATTATAAACTGTCAAGGGAATAGCAAAGGAACAACAAACTTGTTTTCAGCCTGTTGTCCACGTGTAATGCATGCTGCCTTGCAATATAACTGAGGTGACATCAAGTGGCTTCCTTCAAATTGATACAGTCGCAAGATACTATCAGCAGGCAGGCTGTTGTGCATTTTGCATGCTCCACCATTGTCTGTTCAGGGAGCTGGCTACTCCTGCTCCCATAAAGCTTGGGCAGGTTTTTAAATTCCAGCAACAGCAATGGCAGGAGATGGAGCAACTATGCACCAAAAAGCCATGATCATGGATGGCCTCAGCCTCCTTGGGTACTTGGGGTAAACTATGGTAGAAGTGGGCTATGTATTAAGGAACCTGCATACTTTACTTTCTGGCTAGTTTTGGTGTACTTAACTTTCAAATGGATCTAATTTTCCCTGATATTTTTGCCCTATCCCTCATGAAATGTTATATTTTTTGGTAAATCACTGTGGATTAAAGTTAGTCAGTAATGGCAGACATTAAAGTTTCATACTTTTTCTTGTTCAGCAAATATGTGTTAATGCAAAACCTGTTTGTTCTATTATTTTTTAAGAGAATTAGAAGGCTATTTAACATTTTCCCTGATTTATGTTATTTGTTCCCGATAATTTTTGGCTTTGCCTCTGAGTCTTCAAAAAGAAGCTGAGCACTATGTTGTTATATGAAATAAAACTAAATCCAACCCTGATTTTCCAAACTGTCCCTGAATTTCAATTGTGTTTTTGGTCTTTATCTAATACAATTTCTGGTTTCCTGGTAAATCAATGGGAATTGCAACCAATGGGGTGGTTTGGGGGCTAGGTGTCGATGAAAGCAACATTCTTGTCTGATTATTTTAAAGTCTGGATGAAAGCAACTAGTGGTTTACTCAGTTTAAAGTTTGACTGCATTAGTTTCTAGCTATAACTTGTATATAAAACAAAGTTGAAATCATTCCTGATTTTGCAGTCTATCCCTAACTTAATTCCATGACTTGTATGTAAAACAAAGTTGAAATCATTCCTGATGTCGCAGTCTGTTCCTATCTTTGCCTCATGTTTTGTTCTATGCCTCACAACATCTTTAGTTTTCTGGCAAATCATTGAGGATTGTAGCCACAAAATGGGGGGAGGGGTGTTGCATATAAAAACATCTTACCCTCTTACTATTTGATTATTTTACAGTCTGGCTTTACAGGACATATTTGTATTTGTGAAATACATCAGAATAATTATTTTCTTGCAACTCTGTGAAAGAAATTAGAAAAATCTCTGTGATTTTTGGACTGTGCTACATAAAAAAAAAAGTTATGTACTTACCATAACGTTCCATGTGAGTTGTTCATCTCGCCTTCATTCTTACAGATGGGTTCAGAGCTGATCCTCGGCTCTGAGTCAGACTACTACAAAGCTCGAGGTCTTCAGATAGCTCGAGGCCAAGTCCCTATCCCACGATGCACCTAGAGTTACCTCAGATCTTGTTTGCTGCATATAATAATACCATATGTCATTCTATCACTCGATAAGGTAAAGCTATAGAAGAGTTGAGCAACCAGGGAGAATTTAGCATCTAAGTCTTCAAAAAACCCTGGAAGAGGTAGGAGGGTGGGAAGTAAGAATGAAGGCGGGATGAACAACTCACATGGAACGTTATGGTAAGTACATAACCTCTTTATGTGAAGTTGTTCTATCTCGCCGTTCATTCTTACAGATGGGTAGCGTCCCAAGCACCATCTTTCTCAAGTGGCTCACGGGAGTATGTTTTTCAGGACAGTAGACCCAAAGGAGGCCCTGTCCCTGGAGGCCCTGTCAACTTTGTAATGAGTGATAAAGGTATGAGGTCTTGACCAAGTGGCTGCTACACAAATGTTATCTATAGGAAGTCTGGCAGAAAAGGCCGAGGATGTAGACACTGCTCTGGTAAGGGCATATTAACAGCTGAATAAGAAAATGTGATACAATCAGATAACCACTTAGACAGAGTTGTTTTGGTCACTGGCATACATTTCCTGGAGTCTGAAAAAGAAACAAAAAGCTGTTCAGATTTCCTAAAATATTTTGTTCTATCCAAGTTAAATCTGAGCTGTCTATGAACATCAAGTTTGTGCAGCATATACTCTAAGTTGTTGGAGTGATTGGGGAAGAATACTGGCAAATCAATAATTTGATTAAGATTAGCTTCAGTACAAACTTTAGGCAAAAAGGAGGGGTTAGTTCGAAGTGAGACTCTGTCAGCATGGAAAATCAAATAAGGAGGCTTAATGGACTAGGTTTGAAGCTCTGACACTCTGCGGGCAGAAGTTATAGCTACTAAAAAGATAGTCTTTCATGACAAAAATTTGAGGTCACATGAGGAAGCTGGTTCGACTGGAGGGACAATAATGCGAGAAAGCATAACATTTAGATTCCATGGGGTATAGGGAGATTTCACAGGTGGTCTGAGATGAAAGGTCCCTTTGAGAAAGGCTTTAGATAGTTTGTGTGACATAATGTTCAACCCTTCAAATCCAAGGTGAAAATTAGAAATAGCAGCAAGATGAACACCAACTGTTGCTGCTGCAGCTCCTTTACTGAAAAGCATAGTCAAGAACTCTAATATGGAGGCAATAGGGGCTTGGTAGGGATCAGTGTTGTTTTGAGAGGCCCATATAGAAAATGTTTTCCATTTGCTAAAGTATAGCTTCCTCATAGAGGACTTATGATAGTATACGAGAATTTGCTTCATCTCATTAGAAAGGTTATGGAACCTGGCTATGATGGGAATTGGAGCAGCCAAGCTGTCAGCTTCAGGGACTGAAGAGAGGGATGAAGTTTCCCTGACGAGTGCATCAGAAGATCTGGAACGGGGTCCAGAATCCAAGGGTCCTCCAAAAGATGAAGTCAAAAGAAGGGGAACTAAATCTGACAAGGCCAATGAGGGGCTATTAGAATGATGGTCCTTCCCAGGGCTTTTGCTTTCTGTAATACCTTGGGTATCAACGGGATTGGTGGGAATGCATAGAGGAGACCCGGAAGCCAATCATGTATGAGTGCATCCCTTGGGGCTTCTCCCAGAGGTGGAATCAGGGCAAAGTAGTTCTGCATTTTGTGTTCATGTGGCTGGCAAAAAGGTCACAGCAAGGGTGGCCCCACCTCGGAATATCCTGTCTGCTATTTCTTTCTTGAGGGACCACTCATGAGGCAACAAAACTGCTCTGCTCAGCTTGTCTGCCATCACGTTGGATTTCTCCGGGATGTGCATTGCTAACAGAAAGCACTGGGTGGATATAGCCCACTGCCATACTCTTAGGCCCTTGCAACAAAAGGGGTTGGACCTGGTTCCTCCTTGTTTGTTCAAGTAACAGACCACTGACATGCTGTCTGAATCACAATTGTACCCAGAAGAAGATAGTCCTGGAAGTACTGCAATGCTTAAAGTACTGCTCTCATCTCTAGGACATTGATATGCAGATGTGTCTCTTGATTGGTCCATGTGCCTTGGGCTGTTCTTCCCTGAAAATGCCCCCCCACCCTATCAGGGAAGCATCTGTAGTCACTGCGGCTGCTGGTGGGGGTAGAACAAATAGACGACCTATCTTGACATGAAGAGAGGTCAACCACCACTGAAGATCCTTTTTGCATGTGTTTGTGATCATTATAGGATGAGACATTGGGAGCTCTGGGTAAGACCATTGAGTGAACAACAGCTATTGCAGAAATCGCATGTGCATGCAACCCAGTGGTATGGCTAATATTGCAGCTGCCATCATGCCTAACAATTTTAGTACTTCTGATGCTGGAGCCTTGTTTTTGGATATCATATGGCTGACCTGCTGATGAAGTAGTAAGACTGTTTCTACTGGAAGTCTCAGCGTGGTGGTGGTGGTATCCAATTCTGCTCCGATAAAAACGGTATGTTGCAATGGCGACAAGGCAGATTTTCCTGAGTTTATTGTAATGCCCAGCTGACTGCAGAGTGAAAGGGTGGTGTCCCTGGCTTGAATGAGTTGATGCCTGGTGATGGTGGTGAGGAGCTAATCAACTAGGTATGGAAACACCTGGAATCCTAAACGTCTCAGATGAGCCATGACCATTGCCATGCATTTGGTGAACACTCTGGGGGCTGTAGTGAGACCAAAGAGTAGGGCTCGAAACTGATAATGATTGGCTCCCAGCCGGAAGCGCAGATGATCCCTGGATGGTCTGGCCATTTTTATGTGGTAGTATGCATCCTGGATATCTATCGAGCACATCCAATTGTCTTTCCTTAAAAAGGGAAGTATCGAATGAAGCGTGACCATCTGAAACTTCTCTTTCATGACAGATCTGTTTAGTCTGCTGAGGTCCAATATAGGTCTCCAGTCCCCTGTTTTTTTTTGGAACTAAAAAGAATCTTGAGTAAGTTCCGGATCCTATCTGGTCTACTGGGACTGGTTGCATGACTCTTTTTGTTATAAATGATCAGACCTCTATTGTTGCCTGTTCCCTGTAACTGGGTGGAACGTCCGGGATTTTTCTTGTCAGTGGAGGGGGTGTGGTGAAAGGAATGAAATATCTTCTGGAAATGATACTTTGTACCCAGCTGTCATTTGTTATTTTGAGCCAGGCGTCTGGATACAAAGATAAGTGACCCCTGTCTGCCTCCAGAGTAGGACAGTCGGGCCTCCTTTCAGGAGCGCTGGTAGGGCTTCCCAAAAAGTGATCTCTGTTTCCCTGGTTTTGCGGACCCCCTCTGCCGTGAGGGTGGCGTCTTCCATTATTGCCCCTCCTCTGCTCCTGGAGGGGGGATTCACCACGTGTGTCCTGAAAGGCTCCTTGGGATTTCGGAACCACATCTTTCCTCCCCTTTGACCCTTGGGGTAGAGTCTGGTAAGGGTGGAAAAACGGACTCCAATGGCAGACAGAATCTTTCCTTCCTGCTCACACCTGGTCAAAGTTTCCTTAACTTTGGGCCCGAAAAGGGATGAGAAATTAAAAGGAGTATTTACAAAGGATGACTTTAAGGGGTCTACAAAGGAACACAAGCACATCCAAGAATGCATCCTAAGAGCAATTCCTGTACCCGCTGCCCTGCTCATTCCATCAGCTGCACACGAAATGAAGCGCATGGATGAGGTAACTATGGAGTTGAGGGTAGCAAGCTGGGAGGCAACTTTATCTGAAGCTCCTGCAGCTACTGTACAATGAAGAGTATCTCCCAGCTCTTTAAGGAGATCTCTTTGCAGTCTAGTAAAATGGGTTAGATAGTTGAGCGAACGCAGTGCAAAGGTCGCTGAACTGTAAGTGCTCTTCCCATATCTATCCATGATCCTAGAATCTCTGTTAGGCATATGGATAGAAGAGGAAGTTTCTGAAACTTCCTTTTTGGTGGCTGCCGGCACCACCATGGCATCAACTGGCACACCCTTAGTTAGAAAAGATTTGTCCTGGGGAGCAGAAATAAATTTATTAGGCCTCCTGGGGACAGGCTTCATGGTGTCCAGAGACTCCCACGCCCTTCATGAGACAAGCTGCATAAGCTCATCGAAGGGTGGAGACACCCAAGAGGGGGAGGGCTGAGACCCGAAAGCCTTCAGGGGAACAGACTCATCTTCAGTAGGGTTGGTGGACTGCCAGCCACCCCTCTGTCTAAGGATTTCTAATATCTCAGCAAATGAGATATCCTCAGAGAGAGACAGTGGGGACCTTTCTGACTCATCCAAGTCAGTATCAGATGTCAGGGACTCCTGTGGGAAGTCTAGGTGCTTCTTCTTACAGATTCTCTTCCTGGGAACCTAATCAGTGGGGGCTTCTGGTGAGGTCTCAGAAGAGCAGGGGCCACCCAAGGGGGCTTCCTGAGGCTCTGGGTCTCTATGCTTGGCAAGGATCTGTGAAGAAGAAGCAGAAGCAGACAGAGGTGCTTTAGGGGAGGAGGTAGCCGGACCTGAAGTCGTAGATGTCTTAGGAGACATAACTCTCCTCATGGCTTTGAAGGCACCTCTGCTCCGATGAGAAGGCACCGATGGATCCAGGGAAACCGTTGATACCCCTGGCACTGGGACAGTGGGCTCTGAGCCAGAGGTAGGAACCAAGCTCATCCGAGCCGAAGCCCCAAGAGGCAGAGTCAGAACCAACAAGTCGGTCTGACTGTCCTCCCCAGACCCGACCAGAGAGTGTCAGCTCCTAGATTCCTTGATCAATGCCGAGGATGTCAGAGTAAATGGAGCTGAAGACACTGGAACAGGCGTCAGCTCCGAAGGCTCCGCAATCAACAAATCCAACTCATCCGGCTCCAAAGGACTGGTATGGCTCAGAGGAGGAAGAGTTGTAGCTGGTAAAAGGGTCTTCGGTTCCGAAGCTGCTTGGGTCAGAGCCAATAAGAATTTAGCAAAGGCCGGTGCCTGTAAAAGCTTCTGCACCACACAATCCACACCCAAATCAGAAAGGCTAATCGAAGACCGAGATGAGTGGATAGAAGGTGGTACAGACTGTAAGAGTGGAGACTTAGGCACTTCAGATACCGGTTCCAAAACCGGGTACTGGCTCAGAAAGGATAAGATGGTCAGCTCTGAGGTCTGTAGAACCGACGTTGAAGACTTTTTAGATTTCTTAACCTCAGATGTAGAAGTCTTGGAAGACTTTGAGGACTTACCGGATCCATCTTGGTCACTCAAAGCTTCTTGGAATGAAGGTTTAAGTAAACCTGTGTCGATCAGTTTTCACTTTCTCTCCTGGAGACCCCTAGAAGAGAAAGAATGACAGATGGAGCAGCTTTCCTGGAGATGTAATGCTCCCAAACAATAAACACAATTTACGTGACTGTCAGTGACAGACATTTTCTGTCCACATTTAGGGCATTTTTTAAACCCTAACTTAGGGTGTTTGTCTTTATTTATCATCAGCCATTTCAAAATACACAATGCCAATAGGGTGCTGTAAAAAAAATAGACACAGCCAACAACAATTAAACAACAAGCCCTTCTAAAACTATGAGCTAAATATTAATCAGCAAGCACACACACAAAACTATTTGTCTAAAGTCTAAAGAGTAAATATAAAAAAGTTGGGACAGAAAAAGTCACTATATAAATGCACACAACTATAATATAACTACTAATACACACACTTTTATCTAAACTCTAAGATAAAATATTTCAAAGCTGTGACAGAAAGGTCACTTTTTAAACTCTAAGACTAAATCTAAAGCTATCAGCACCCAACTAATCTAAGCACTAATAAAGACTAAACAAGGCCTAACTAAATGAGGCCAAGGGAGCTAAATACTAGATAAAGAAAAAGGGCACACCAAGGGAAGGGAACTACACAAAAAGCTATAAGAGCTTATCTAAATAGCTAAAGATACAAAAAAGAAAATATTCATCGATAATATCAGATATTTTTAATAAAATAATGTTTTTACTGGCCGAGCTAGCAAGAA
Source organism: Protopterus annectens (assembly GCF_019279795.1). Classification (NCBI taxonomy): domain Eukaryota; kingdom Metazoa; phylum Chordata; order Ceratodontiformes; family Protopteridae; genus Protopterus; species Protopterus annectens. Next base: position 633,851,280 of record NC_056737.1, on the reverse strand, counting down.
CCTCCGATCTATTGCAGTGGCAAACTAGATCTGCGGTAACTCTAGGTGCATCATGGGATAGGGACTTGGCCTCAAGCTTTGTAGTAGGCCGACTCGGAGCCAAGGATTGGCTCAGAACCCATCTGTAAGAATGAATGGCAAGACAGAACAAGTTCACATTATTTGGTTTTCTGGTAAATCATTGAGGATTACAGTTGCTAAATGATATCAGGCATCTGGCATTTCAGACTTCATATTCAGCAGAAAATGTGTACCATTTTAAAACTGATTTACCTACAATCTAGGTATTAGGATTAGCACCCAGTGCTTTACCTCATCAGCACTTACAGTGCCAGCTGTGCTGAGTTCATTTTGGTACCTTCAGTATCAGTTATGTGATTTGCATTCAGACCACACACATGCATACACGCACACACATGCACACACACCGCTGTTGTTACAATGTTGCTTAACAGTATTAGTGAATTCATGGTATTTAATGCTGTGATTAAGCTGCTTGAATGCAAGAAAATTATTTAAATTGAGCAGGTAAACGTAACATATGGAGGAATTTTACAGGAAGTTTGGCAAACTTTACAAAATCAAACAATACTTAACACAACAAGCATAACTACAGGTGGATCAGACCCTCTTCCTTCTTACAATGTTCTATGCATTTTCTATCCTAATATCCAAAAAAAACCTAAACAAATGAGAAATGTTAAAACAAAATTGTTAATTTCACTCCCAGTCTCCCTAACATAAGACATCAGTGTATAGCACTTCTGCAAATACTCTGAACTCCAACACATCCAATAACATTCTTCATAAACCAAACAAATGTCCCTCATCACCAGCCTTATCAGCAGGTATAATTTCCTCAGGATACTGCAGTCTCGAAAACTCAAACTAACTAAACATCCCAAAGTCTAATAGTCATCAGGGGGATGCTTTAAATTCAGCTGAGGCATGGAATACAATCCCATTACCATTTAGAACCAAAATTAATCATTAACTCTTCCTTCATAAAAAATGTCTTACCTCTTTATGCAGTTGATCGTGTTCTGTATATACAACTAAAACCTGAAAGTTAATACATTCTTCTGCATCTGGCAATTTATCCAGTGATAGCTAACTAGACTAATTCTTGCATATCCCCTTCCTTAGGGGTACATAAACCATCCAATTATAGCTCCCTTGACTCTGTTGTTCAGCTGGAACTAAACCACGATAATAAAGAAAAAAAATAGATACATGGCACAGGATGCAAATCATCTAGTTATAAGCTGAAGCACACAAATGCCTTATTTCAGTACAGAGGAGCAAACTCAGGAATTAAAAAAATAGGACTTTAAAATAAATGTTGCAGTAAAAATGCCAATCTGTATTATTCTTACTGTCTAATAAGACTAAAGAGATCTCTATCATTGGTTATTTCTGTGGCCCTAAAGAAATCACACCACCTTGATCTTACCACCCGCTTGTAGCACAAATATGTTAAAAATGTCTTTGACCATACCACATCTGTTTTAGGGCATGAACCCGTACCTCTTACAGTCCAAGCAAAAGTGACTTTTCAACTCTTGAAATGAACTCTTAACCTACACATCTGACTGCATTTGTGGAACCTGTTTAGTGTGTCAGATTTTTCTTATCTAATTTAGATTCCATATAACTGCTTTGAACAAACCCAGAAACCTATCTGTTATTGTTTTCTCCTCATTATGCCCTGACAGCAGGCAAGTTGACTACACAACTGTCAATGTCAGCAACCTATAAACTCTTTGAAAACAAGTACACCAACATTAAATCATTAACACACTGAAAATGTTGGTGACTTGTCCAGAATGCATACATCAGCATCAGTCAGTAGACATTTTCTTTTGGACCAGAATGCACTTCCACAAGTAGTCAGTTTGATTAGTGTCTTTCAGTCCTCTAAGAAAATATTAATATACGGTTGTGTATTTTCAGGTTGGCACAGAAAGCGTTGAAGTAAGAGATATTAAAAGTAACTGCAGCCATAAACCCATTGAAAACATCATAGAAAAAGCTTAGTAATGGTGATTCCTCAACAGTGAGATAAATAAGACATTTTGCTGTAGTCTTATCTCTGTATGTTTCACATGCACAATTTACTGTGGACTTTGACAGCATGTTGTGAAAGTTGTACAGTGATACAGTGGCTAAAATACAAACATCTTTTGGATGAAGTACATTCCTTGTTTCTGTGTTCCTAAGAAATTAACATTCTGGTAATAGTGGATTAGATGTTTTCAGTCTCCTTGTTAGCATCCATCTTTGTAGTAAATAATTTTATACAACTTCACTTTGTTGTATATGCCATTATGTATAACAGCTACTGCTACATATTTGCTCTCAATATAATGCAACTCTTCTGGATTTATTGCACTTGGGGATATACTTCATAAATTGTTGTTTTTGATTCTGTCTGCTATCCTTCTAGACCTAGACAATCATGCACAAGTAATCTGATAAATTATTTTGATTTTGTTTCCTAATCTAGAAATTGTAATCTGTAAAAAGTTAAAAAGCTAAAAGAGCCTAAACACACACATATACTCTCTCTCTCTCTCTCTCTCTCTCTCTCTCTCTCTCTCTCTCTCTCACACACACACACACACACACACACACACACACACACACACACACACACAGACTCTTCCTCTCTCTCTCTCTCACTGGAAAGCAAAGGTAATGTACAAACCCACACATGCAGAACCTAATTACTTGTTATCTCTTAATACTAATAGATAACAATGTCAGTGATAACTGTATAAAATCAGTCAATCTGACAAACTAGAAAGAAAGCTGATGTCAGTCTGCTTTATATCAAAGATGGAGCTTTCTTAATTTAAATGAAACATGAGCCAGTTTTGATGAATGGCCAGGTATTTAACTAACACATGCACATTATACTCTGCCTATTTAGAACTTACCAGTGGACAGACATAGCACATTGAATAAACATGTATTTTATAATACAGTTTCACAAGGAAATATAACATTTCTAAATCATTGTGCAAGAGATGCTACAGGAAAGATACCTTACTGTGCCATATTTTAGAATTTGTTTGAAAAACTACAGTCAGAAATAGCAACATGAACCTAAGAAGTAATACAAGGTTTATGTTTCAGTGGATATTTTGTTTTGGTTTGTTTTTAGCAACATATGGATAGATAGAGGAACACTGAAAAGAAGGTATCCTGCTAAAGTCAGCCCTGAAAATTTTAGTCCTAGGAGTCAAGTGTAGTGGCCAGAACTAAATTAATAAAAAAAGAATGGAAGTAATAAGTAATAATATGATTCTTGGATAACTGCATGGAGATAAAGCACAAGAAAAGGAATTTAAGGTTTTAAGCTTCTCAGTCTCTCAGTGCATCGGTGCAACAGTTAGATTTAACTTTCAGACACAAAAAGCATCTCAGTCTTACATTTAGTTTCAGAACATTTTCACAAATTCCTCTGCATGTTACTTCCCATCTCTAATTATTACAACTGTCCATATTATCCTTACACACACACACACACACACACACACACACACACACACACAAATATACAGGCATGCAGACAAAGACACAAATGCATACAAATTCACAAGACATTTGAACAGGTATGACATGAGAGCACTTTGATGGCCGGATGATTTCCTTTGAAATAAGCTTTTAGACATACAGCCATTTCTCTTTCCTTCTTGTTATTCTTCTCTTTTTCCATCTGTGCTTCCATTTTTTTCCTCTATAAATATATAATATAAATGCACATGTGAAGACACACACACACACACACACACACACACACACACACACACGTTCATATATACTTTAGCTTGGTCAAACAGCTTATGGCATACATTTACAACCTCAGCTTGAATTGACAATGAACTGTGTGTTAAAGCACATAAATAATGCATGTCATATAAACTGGAGTTTGACCTGATGAAGCTCTGTTAAGGGCAGAAGTGTTCATTGGTTTAATATCTTTTATTTTTCAATTAAGATGTATCGATTTCTAAACAAGTTATAAGTGCGTGATTACTTTGAAGTCTCATCTGAGGCTGGCTACAATTTGTGTTTTTTTTTTCCTGATTTTAAAGGGGCTCAGCCAGCAACTTTGATGCTCATAAAGTACCAGTTTTCCTTGTGATTTAACTTTTGTCCTTAAGGGTGGGAGACATCTTACCTGCTAAGACTGGAAAACTATAGTGCCTCATTTCACGAATCTACTTTATATATGCATATGTGTGTGCATTATGTATGCACACCTAGACATACACGTGTTTAGTTTTAAGCTTTCACTTCTCATCAGTACACTTTGCCTTAAATCCCAAAAATATCAAATGCTATAAATGACATGTGACAGTAGGGTCACAATACCTGAAATTATAAAATGGCTACAATGTATGAAAATGTGACATTGTTAAGATTGCATCTTTGTAGCATTTGTTAATACTCCTCAACCTATCTAATTACATTTATGTCATATAGGACTGTTATTGTACTTAATTAAGCCACATTTTCTGATTTAGAATATTATTTTAGAAAAATGTGCATTAACTGCCACTTGTGCATGGTGAAGGCACATATTTAATACTATAGACACAACATTCTGGCATCAGAAAATATATGCAATTGCAAATCCACAAAAACAGTCAACAGTAAAGTCATTCCCTTCTTAGATTTACTGTTGTGAATATTGTATGTAAAAGAACGGCAGAGGAATGTCACTATACAATGAATGCATAGTTTTAGAAATAAATATATATGTATTTGCAAACTATTGTCCATGTACAATGCTAATACTTAATTTGTTAAGAAAAAAACATGCTTATATGCTTATACCGATGAGTATGTTGTTTATCATTATAGTACTGGGTATATTGCAGGTACTCAAACATTAACAGCTGCTCATGTTGATTCAATGTAGTATGCCACCTTGAGTATAAATAGTTTTAAAATTTAGCTCTGTTAGAAATTCAATGGTTAAAGCAATTGGTTTGGAATCTAGCATTACAACCAATTTAATGAGTAAAACATGGTTAAATGAAAGAGCACAAGTCAAGATGGGAGGGTTTTCTGTCCAATCTGACATCCTGGCATAGGTTACAATTGTTGCATCATAATGCTCTGTATTGGAGCCATGTTTTTTTTTTGTTTGTTTGTTTTTTTTTTACTATTCTTGTCAAGTATAAAATGAAAAATGGGTTATGAATAATCAATGGTGCTGGTGATTGCAAAATGGGTAACAAAGTCAATTCAATAAAAGATGTTACGCTCATTAAGATGGTCTACAAAAATGCCAACCTAGTGTAGTAGTAATGACATTACCTTTAATGTCAGTAAATGTAGCATCATGAGTTTTAAAAAAGAGGTTGTGATCTTATCAGTATATAATCATTGGTCAAATCATAAAAAGATAATACATTAAAGATCTAGTGACAATGGTGGAAAACAATTTAAATTTTAAGTACTCCCAACAGCTATGGAAAATCAGCTTACATTCAAACATTAACATTATTTATTTACTTTTTATTTATTTATTTATTACATTTGTTGACTGGGTATGTCCGACTGGGCCAGAGGCCCATTTTCAGTGGAGAAAAGCTCCACAGTAATATAAGACAATAAACAAATATAGTAACAGTAGACATTAATACAGTAGAATTATTTACAGCATCTAGAAAACAGAAAGTTTACCCCAGGGATCACTTCAATGGTTCTGCTGGACAGAGGCACAGGGAACTAATCTAAGGGGGCAATGAATGCCAACACATTCCGGCTAGGCTTATAAATGCCTTTGGGCAGATAGCCTAGTACCTACCTATGAACCTAAAACAGTACAAAGCAAGGTTCATTTTACCAGTGAAGAACCAGGGGGAAAAACTCCACAGTAATACAAAACAAACAAGTTACAGTAAATATAATACAAACAGTAGAACTATAGAATGACTGTTGCAGGAACAACCCAGCAGCAGTAAATATAATACAATCACTAGAACTGAACAAGAACAAACAGTAGAAAGTATATAAGTTAAAGTTTACAAGAGGGATGTTAGACGATCAGGTGAGATAAGTAAGTAAAAGTGGGGAAGTAGATTAGCCTGGGGAGAGGCAGGAGCAAATCCTGTGACTGGTGAGGTATTCCTTTAGAAGTGATTGAACTGGTTATGTACTGGATTTTTGTTATAGTGTCTGGGAGGGTATTCCAGAGTTTGGGTATTCTGTGTGAATAGAGGGATTTGCCATGTTGGTTGTGGGAGTTAGATAGTTTTAGTAGGAGTTTGTTGGAAGATCTGAGGGATCTGCTATTAGTATTAGATTGGAGTAAAGAGGAGATGGCAGGGCAGTTGTTGGGGTGGTAGATTATTTTGTGGGCTAAGGATAGTTGATTGAGAGACAGAAGATTGGGGATTTGTGTGGGTGATTAGTGGCAAATTTGGCGATTTTATGGTAACAAGATTCTAGATTGTTGAGGTCAGATTTCTGAGAGTTAGTAAATATGAAAGAGCCATAGAGAAGGGTAGATAAAAGGTGTGTTTGACCAGAGGCTAGTCTGGCATTTGGAGTTAGGAATGGTTTGGCCCTGTATAGGGTACATAGTTTGATGTGCACTTTTTTGATGGTTTGGGCAATATGTATGTCAAATTTGAGTTTGTTATCTATGGTGACACCTAGAAGTTCTGTGTGGTTAGTGGGGGTAATTTTGGTACCATTTGCAGAGGTGATTGATAGTGGGGGCTGGAAAGTTTGGGGGTTTATTTTGGTACTAAAGGCTATGATTTTGGTTTTGTTGGGATTTAAAATGAGCTGGTGTTGGGAGAGGTAGGTTTCAATGTTCTGAAAGGAAGATTGCATTTTTATTTGGAGTTTTTGGGGTGTGGGGACAGAGCAGATAAGGGTAGCATCATCTGCGTACTGTACTATGGAGGCATGTTTGGTTGCTGTACTGAGGTTGTTTGTGAATATCAAGAAGAGAAGTGGACAAAGAATAGACCTTGAGGTACACCCACAGAGGTGGGGAGTAGGGGAGAAAGAGAGTTTTCCCACTTTGAAGCTTGTTAACGGTTGGAAAGATAGCTGTGGAACCTGGTTAGTGAGGATACACTAAGGCCATGGGAAGATAGTTTATTTAGTAGGAGCTGGTGGGATATGGTATAGAATGCTTTCGACATGTCCAGAAATATGGAAGAGACATGCTGTCCTTCATTCATTTGATGGTGGATGGTGTTAGTGAAGGTTAGGAGGGCAGTACTGGTACTGCGTTTTGGTCTGAACCCATGCTGAGAGCTAGAAAGGAGGTTACTGTTAAGTAAGTAGGATATGAGCTGGCTGTGGAAACATTTTCTAGTATTTCTGCGAGGGGGGGAGTATGGCTATGGGACAATAATTGGTTAGTTAATTGGTGGGGCCATCTTTGTGGAGCGGTTTAATATGAGATATTTTCCATATGAATGGGACATAGTGTTCTTTGATAGAACAGTTGAGCAGGATAGAAATGGGGTACGCAATTGAAGGGGCTGCAAGTTTTAGAAATTCATTAGGGAGATTGTCTGCTACTGTGCAGCATGGTTTGAGTTTGGACAAGAGAATTTTTATGAAGTTAGTTTGTATGGTGAGAAGGAGAAGTGCCGATGATTGTCTATGGCTGGGGTGAGGATAGTAAGTGGCTGGATTGGTTGGCTGTCTAGAAGGGAAGTGACTTTGTTGATGAAATGGGTGTTAAATTGAGTAGAGATGGGGATTGAGTTGTTAGAGGTAGTAGGAGAGTGGGTAGTGATACATCCTGGGTTTAGGAGTTGGTTCATGGAAAGCCAGAATTTTTGTGGGTTGTTTTGTTTCTTTTGCTGACAGGATAGGAAATCTACTTGTTTGTCTCTTTTTATTTGTTTTTTTGTTAAGTTTCTTAGTTTTTGATAGTTAAAAAAGTCCGCTTTGTCTTTGGATATATGGTAATCTGACCAGGCTTTGTCTCTACATTTCATTAGTTTGGTGTCTTTGGATAGCCATGGGAGGGGCTTTGTCCTAATACAAACTTCTCTGGGGCTAGATTTCTAAGAATTGTAAGGAAGGTGTTGCTGAAGTACTGAAATGCATTGTCTAGTTGAAGATGTTTAAGAGGAGATCAGTTACATTGTTGGAGTAGAGGGCTGAAAATAGTGGGGGAGAATTTTTTCTTGGAAGTGGTGTATTTGTAGAGGATGCTGTTTTGGGTGTGCACGCATTTCTTGTAGAGAAAGGTTGGAAAGTGGTCACTGAGAGAGTCAAGTAGGCACCCAGCTAAGAAGACTAGGCTAGGTTTGTTAGTTAGGATCTAGTCTAATGTTGACTGCTTGTTAGACCATTTGTCAATACAAGTTGGGCAGGTTATTGTTTGGGTGAAGTTGAAAAGATTAATAAAGTTGGATGGGTTATCAGTAGTGAGGGAGTGCCAATCTAAGTTGAAGTCACCAAAAATAATAGTTTCTTGGCTGAATTTAGTATTAGCCCAGGAAAGTAGGTGTTCTATAGTGGGGAGGTTGTTTCTGGGTGGGAGGTAGGATGTCAATTATTATTATTGCTTTGTTGGGGTTGATGTCCAGGTGGGAAATTAATATTTCAGAGTTGGGAAGATTGATAGGATTGCAGTTTAGCTGGGTTATTTTTGAGGGTATTTTTAAATATAATGGCAACACCACCTCCACATTTGTTGATTCTATCTGCTCTTATGATGTTATAGCCTGTTGTTAGAATTTTGCTGTCCTTAATGTGGGGCTTTAGCTAGGTTTCTGTTATCACAACTATGTCTGGTGAGTAGGTGGATAGGGTAGCATGGAACTCATTGGTCTTATTTATGATGCTGCAGAGGTTAAGATTTAGCAGGAGTAGATCTAAGTTACAGGCTTTTTGGAAGGGGGGTAGGGATGTAAGTGAGAGATACATTGGGTTGAGGTGGTGGGAATGGGGCATGTGGAGGGTGTTTGTTGTGTATGGCTGTTGTATGGGCCTGGGATGGGATGGATGTTAGCTTGGAGTTTAATCTGGGTGATGGATTGAAGGAGAAGAAGTTTGAGGTATATGGTTGTTGGGGTGCAGAATGGTGGGTGCATACATGTTTGAGAGGTGAGAGGAGAGAGGGGGAGTGGTTAACAGTTGTGGGCTTAGATTACTATAAGAGTGGCAGTGAGAGTGGAGGATAGAGTGTGGGAGTGTAAGTGATTGGAAGTGTTTGACATGGAGTGGGTGGTGGGAGGTGGAGTTGTAGGTCAGGTACAGCAGGTAGAGAAGCAAGGTATTGGTCAAAATAGTATGGAGGAATTAGTGCATGGTAACTGGGAGGTTGGAGTATGGGAGGGTAATAGGAGAAAGAGAGTGGAGGAGTAGGCGATTAGATAGAGCAGAAGGTTTTGGTAAATGGTAAAGATTGGTTGGGGTGTGGTCAGGGTAGGAATAAATCAATTGAAAGAGAGGGTGGGTGGGAATGGGAGTAGGGTAAGGGAACAGAGTGAGCCTGAGCGTTAGCGAGAGTGAATGGAATGGGTTGCACCAGACTAGAACGGCACTTCACCTGAGGAAAAAATCACCCAAAGGTAGGCAGAAGTAACTATGTGCTACCGCACTAATTTGGCTAAGTGTGAGCATAGAGTCAAACACTTGAAATTGTTGCTTTAGTTCTTTTTAGCCAATTGTTTTATTTTTGTAATTGGTCTTAGCGACCTAAGGGATAACAGTTCTGTAGCTGGAAGCTAAAATACACCAACTGCTCTGCACTAGCAATGATACAAAGCAAAGATAAGTATGGCAAAAAATAAGTGTTGGGGGGGGGGTCTTGTTCCTTGCTGCCTTGGCACGCACTAGGACCAAACAGGCAATAACTATAAAATTGCACCAAGCAATACAGAGAGGGAACAAAATTATGATTTGTTATATATTTCTTTTTTATTCTGTTTCTTTTCAGTGGGAAAGAACAGGACTAAAATTTAAAACCTACAAGGTGTATGCACTTAGGCAGGAAGGTCCAGGCTTGCAGTCTTCTCACCGTAATTCACTGGTAATTTTGCACTCAGTAAGAGGCAGAAAGAAGAGTGGTGGGAAAAACACGGGCCAGGAGAACAGACATTGCAGGTACAAAAACAAGGTACAATAGAGATAAAAAACAAGGATAAAAGAGTTTAGTCTGAATTTAGAAGAGGGTGTTGAGTAGATAATGATGTTAGAGGATGCTGGGATAGGAATGGAAGTGATACCAGGCATGTGGTTACTGAACACACATTAGCTTTGTTAACAGCAATTACACTTTAGTGACAACCATGACATTGTTTATTAATTAATATTATTAATAACATTGTTTATTAATGTGACTATTTCTGAAGCAAATAAGAGAATGCCTTCAGTGTTAAAAATAATCATAACTGTATCAGTCTACACATAGGACCTTGAAAAACTCATTAATATAATTAATTATCCAAATAGTCAAAACAGTCAATGCAAGAAATACTACCAAAGATTGAAAGAAATACAGACACATATATGAGAAGCGAACCAAACTATATGTAAGTGTGACCTAGTCATATATAAATATAAATATAGCTAGACATATATAATACTTAAACATATTAAAGGCCGAAGATGCTAACATCAGTGTAAGTCTAAAATATTAGTGTGTCATTAGGAATTAGACTTTTTGAATATGTAAATCAATAAATGCATGCAAGAGACTGAACAAATACACAGAATTAATAAAAATATATTACAATGAACTACTGTCCATTTACAATGCACTATTGTACATTCTATAAGAAATCAATGTTATAAATAAGAAAAATGAATGAATAAATAGACTGATTCATAGTATACATTACCTTCACAGCTATGCTTACTTCGTCTATCTCCTTCCTCATTTTACTTTTCTTTTTTCTTCTTTATCTTAATATTACTTTATTCTAAAAGCTTTACTTAACTATTAACTTATTTTACTCTGACTTTCTCCTCCTTTTCTCACTATTCTCCTTAGAAAACAAATTATCCTTATGTCTTGTTTATAAATATTTCTCTTATATCAATCTTATAGTAGCATAATGCCAAAACATTATTTTCCCAACTGTTTGTCCATACTTGAATTTACTACTGAATGCCTTATTGTATGTACTGTTGAGTTTCTCTCATGAAGTCTGTTGATGTGTCTTATGTGTCTGTATGCATTATTTGTGGAGCTTTTCTTACAATGAAAAGAGGCTATATCAGCCCAGTTGAATCATACCTGTTAACAATCATAAATAAATAAATAAATTGATGCAATACATTGACCCAATGTAAAAAAACTGGAAAATGGAGTTGATCTCTTTCTTTGTGTGTGTGTGTGTGTGTGTGTGTGTGTGTGTGTGTGTGTGTGTGTGTGTGTGTGTGTGTGTGTGTATATATATATATATATATATATATATATATATATATATATATATATATATCTTGGGAATCTTATTGAATATTACTGTACATGGCAATGTTAATCATGACTACCTGCAGGATACATGATAAACATCATTTCAAGGGTACAGTGAACAGAAGGAATGGGTGTATGTTAACTTGCCCTTGCTGGACCCACTGTAAAGCTGTCTATGAGTTTTGTTGTGTAAAAATTTGATAGGGCAGTTTTCATAATCTGTACATCAGTGAAAAGTGCTGTAATAAATTTTATATATATACGTGTGTGTGTGTGTGTGTGTGTGTGTGTGTGTGTGTGTGTGTGTGTGTGTGTGTGTGTGTGTGTAAGGCTCTACTTCAAATTAAGGAAACCCACACACCCAAAAATGACATAGACTGAGACAAAAACATTGAATCATTAGTTAACCAACTCCACACAACGCATAGAATTTACCGAGGGAAAGGAAGTGGTCGGCCAACAGTCGGAAGTTTGCTCTTTTCTCCACTGTAGTGCAATCTAGGAGTTGGTGTATATAGTTGGGGGTGTAGGGGGCACAGCCTCCCATGTGTGGGTTTGAAGTGCTTTTATGTGGTTTCTTGTGACTGTTGTCTGACTGCTTCCTTTCCCTCAGTAAATTCTCGGTGTTGTGTGGAATCGGTTAACTGACAATTCAGTGTTTTCATCTTTGTCATGTTGTTTTTGGGTATGTAGGTTTTTGATAATTTGAAATACCATATTTCCCCAAAAATAAGACTGGGTCTTATACTTTTTCCCCCACCAAAATACGCATTAGGGCTTATTGTCAGGGGATGCCTTATTTACCCCCCCCCCCGTACAACAATCTACATTTATTCATATATTCATTTATTCATGTAAAAAATCGATATTCATTCATGTACACAAATTGACATTTATTCATGTACACAAATTGACATTTATTTGGTACTTTTCCATTAATGGGCAACAGTTCTAGGTAGGTAATGTGTTAACAGTTGTGAGAGAATTCTACATAAACAGTGCAACAAACATTTCAGCTTCAGAATATCTACACCTTGGCTTTCACAGTGCAATATTTCATGCTTAACAGAAAGTGCAGAAAAATCTGAATAAATGTATATTGGAGAAGGGGAATAAAACAGGTGAATAACTGCCACTTTTTGAGTGGTGATGCTTTCTTTATTCCAAACCGTAAAAGAAGAATGATGGAAAGTCATAAAAATGAAGTCTGGGAACTAGTGGCCTTACTTTATAATTACCCCTTGATAATGAAACGTTACCTTAATACAATAAAGTCAGAAAACTGACAAGAACTTGCTGACAGTTGAAAGCAGAAGCAATCCATTCTGTTGCCCCGATAACGGAAAAGTTATTCAAATATAGTCATGTCATCTTCTTCTGGAACATTTTCATAAGTCTCCAACCCCCGAATTCTGGCCTGAATTTCTTGTAACTCCATTTCCTGTAGAACCACTGGCCCCAATCTGTCATGCCTAGCAATAGAGCTCTCCTTAAATGAGCACTGCTTGTCCATGTAGCCTGCTCGTAGTGCATTGGCAACACAGCTGTCAATGACTTTATCCCATGAATTCTTCACCCAAGTCATGACCTCTTGCAAGCTAGGCTTCACAAAGTTTCCACACTGATTTCACTCCATTCTATTTTCAATGTAGTCATTGAGCTCCATGTGCAAATGGTCCTTGAATGGCTTGTTTATTGCAATATCAAGAGTCTGGAGATAGAATGGCTTGTTTATTGCAATATCAAGAGTCTGGAGAAAGGCAGTAATTTCTGCAGGAATCATTATTTGATCTATTCTTCTTTGTGCATGGAAGTTCATCATGTCTTTACCGCGGTGAGTGCTGGGCTGGCTGAATCCCAGACTAGCAGACCTCTTTTACCACCTCGCAAAATAAATGGCAGCATTACATCGACCCACTTCCTTATAGCTGCTTGTGTGCACCAGGCTTTTTCAGTTTCAAGAATGTAAATGCCTGAAACACGTTCAATTTTATTTTTCTTGCCCTGACTAATGATTAAAGGTGGGGTTTTCTTTCCATCTAGACGAATTGCCAAAATACAGGCAACACGTGCACTTTTGTAAACAGTGGAGGGAATGTAGATTGACGAGGCACACCTTTGATCAACTGTTGTTTGAGATCCTTGGCTCATAAACACTGCAGTTTCATCCATAGCAATCATGTTGGAGAGTTGGGATTTAGAAAAGTCAATGCCATCAACAAAGGACTTGAATGTAAGTGCCCGTTTAATATCTTCAGTATCTTCCAGCTTGAACAGTGCTGTCAATCTTCTTATCACTGAAGGAAGCCATCCAGCCAATGTTGTGATGCTTTGAATTCTTCTGGGGATATTTCTAACTGTGGTGCCATTGCAAGGGCAAATGCTTGACTATTAGCCCTGCACACAACCAAAGCCTTTGCTCTCCTGTTAGCAATCCATTCACAGATGATGTCTTCCAGCTCAGGAAATAATGGTTGATGACCTGATCCACACTTGCACTTCTTAGCGTTTCCCTCATCCACCTGTTGACTGAGGTTATCGTACTCTGCTTGCCATTTTCATAACTTTCAGAGATCCAACTTCTTCTCTTTGCAGAAAGCCATCACATTCTTTCCCCTTGAGTCCTCCATGATTCCTTTCTTGTACTCGACAGAATAGCTCTTTCTTTTTGCACTCATCTTGTCTGGGGGGGGTGGTTAATTGAAGACTTACGAGGCAGGAGTGGCAACAAAAATGGCGAAAGTTAAGAAGACACAACCACACCCATCCGTTATCAAGTGTGCACGTTTTACATGCATTGTCTGTACTTTGACCAAAGTACACTTGCCAGTGTTTATGGGTCAAGGATCTCAAACGTCAAGTGCGAGTGAGAATTAGTGTTACAGTAAGAATCATGGAGGACTCCCAGGGAAAGAATCTTACAACTTTCTGCAAAGAGAAGAAGTTGGGTGTCCGAATGGTCCAAAATTGGTGAACAGAGTATGATAACCTCAGTCAACAGGTGTCAATAATATTATTATTTTATAATTCAACACGTCCATCATGTGTTGTTGATGATCTTAACTGGGGCTTATTTTTGGGGTAGAGCTTATACCATAACCACCCTGGAAAACCATACTAGACCTTATTCTCTGATTAGGTCTTATTACGGAGAAATACGGTGTGTGTGTGTGTGTGTGTGTGAGTGTGTGTGTGTGTGTGTGTGTGTGTGTGTGTTTGTATGTATGTGTATATATATATATATATATATATATATATATATATATATATATATATATATGTGTGTATATATATATATATATATATATATATATATGTGTATGTGTGTGTATATATATATATATATATATATATATATATATATATATATATATATATATATATACACACACACACACATATATACATTTTAAAATCTGCTGTTAAGCTCTCTTGTGCTCTCTATGTATACTTTTTAAGACCGTAAAGTCTTTACACCATATCACCATATCTAGTGGCAATTATCATTGCCGACTTATGGACTTCTTGTGTGTGGTAACATTGGAAGACTTGTAATGATCAAAATAGGTATTACTTTTAATAAAGTCTAGCAAATGCTTAAATACATTGACAATGGTATCCTTGAAAAGAAGACATTTATTCCTGTTTTATACTATGAGACACATCTTCCTTGACTCACTGATACACCTCCAGTGATGGGGAGAAAGACTTGGCTATAGTGTAGATGATCTGAGATCAAATAGAGGTTCAGGTGACTTTCTGAGGTAGCGAGGGAGGAAGACTATGCCCTTCCTTTGGTGACAGTGGGGCAACAGTCACCATTCACTGCCACAATCCTGAGCAGGTGAGGTGGTGAAGCAAATGCATGCTTTGGGGAAGCATTAGGCTTGGTAAGTCACCACCTTAGTGCATGAATGCAGCACAATCCAGTCATGTATAGGAGGCAATATGGACATCGATGGTGATATGGATCCCATATCATCTTCTCCAGGGGTTGGGTTAGGTCATCACAAATACTCTTATTTCCTGGATTTGCCGAGGAAATAAAATACCATCATGGCTGCCTGAATGATGGTGACTCTGAACATCTTATGTCACGATCCCAGGTAACATTCCTAGGTAAAGGAATGAACAGGCCATGTCCAATTAGGGGGAGGCTTGATGAACAGCAAACATTGGGCAAAAATGACAAAGAAAAAACAAAAAATAACAGCCACTGCATCAAACAAGTAGACATTTATTCTTAGAAAAATGACACTTATCATAGGGTAGCGTGATGTTACTAACATTCTCTGCACAGTCTTCTTTATATTCATCACTACAATGCACATGCTGCCTTCTGTAGTCATTTTAAAATGACATATCTTGATTCTCCCTCATTGCAAAGTGCAATCCAAACTGTTACAGCTCCAGTTGGTAAAATGTGTTTCCCACCCAATATACATTAATAAGAAGTTATGTACCTACCATAACGTTCCATGTTAGTTGTCTTCTTCTCACCTTCTTTCTTGCTGGATGGGTTCAGAGCCAATCCTCGGCTCCGACTCGGCCTATACTATAGCTCGAGAGCTATTTTTACCGGCTCGAGGCAGCCCTATATCCCACAATACCATGCGCTAACTCCCCAGATCTCGTTGGCAGCTAACACATAGTATACATTTATTATTATTATTATTATTATTATTATTATTATTATTATTATTATTACCAAATACGGTCTCCCTGCTGGTAACACTAATGATATAGGGTAACCGTAAAGGACTGTATAACATGAAAGAGAAGGACTCAGAGACCTTCAAGTCTGTCCAGGCTAGGGGGCAGGAGGGAGGGGCGCAAGAAAGAAGGCGAGAAGAAGACAACTAACATGGAACGTTATGGTAGGTACATAACTTCTTAATGTTAAGTTGTCATTCTCGCTGTCATTCTTGCTGGATGGGACAGCGTCCCTAGCACCTTGGTCCTGGGTGGCTCAACGGAACAGACTCCTGAGTACGGTGGAACCAAAGTCAGCTCTATTTCTGGAGGCTATATCAAGTTTGTAATGGGTAATAAAAGTATGTTGAGAAGCCCATGTAGCAGCTGCACAAATGGCATCTAATGGTAACCTGGCTTGAAAGGCTGTTGAGGTTGATAGTGCCCTAGTTGAATGAGCCTTAGGTCTAGACGGGAGTTGTTTGTGTCTCAACTGGTAGACAAAGGTAATGATGAATGTCAACCATCTGGAAAGAGTTACCTTTGATACTGGAAGTCCTTTCTTTCCTTCAGCGTAAGAGAGAAAAAGCCGGTCTGACTTTCTGAATTGTTTTGTCCTGTCTAGGTAATACCGCAGCTGGCGATGAACATCCAAGGAATGTAATTTCTGTTCAGCCCTGTTTGAATAATCTGGGAAGAACACAGGCAAGTCAATAGTGTGGTTTTATATTTGATTCAGAAGAAACTTTCAGTAGAAAGGAAGGATTCGTTCTGAGAGTTACTCTGTCTTTATGAAAAACCAAATAAGGGGGATGGACAGACAATGCCTGGAGTTCCGATACCCTTCTGGCAGATGTTATAGCCACCAAAAACAGAGTTTTCCAAGAGAGAAGTTTGAATGAGCAAGAAGCTGCAGGTTCAAAGGGAGGGAGAATTAATGATGTTAGAACTAAATTTAAATCTCATTGTGGAGGAGGATCCTTAATGGGAGGTCTGAGCAAAAATGTGCCCTTGAGGAAAGCTTTACAGAGTTTGTGGGACATAATATTTGTTTCCGATAGCCCCACATGAAAATTGGCAATGGCCGCCAGTTGTAGTCTGATAGTGGTCGACGACGATCCTGAATGAAAAAGCTCTGCCAGAAAATCTAGAACTTTATGAATTGAAGCATTAAAAGGATCCAAGGACCTAGCTTCTGCCCAGAATGAAAAACACTTCCATTTGCTCGCATAAGTCTTCCTAGTATTGGACTTATGGAAAGCAAGAATGATATCATGGACAGGAAGAGAAATAAAGGGAAGCCTGGCTATGGTTGGAAGTGGAGCAACCAAGCTGTGAGGTTGAGGGAACGAAGAGACTGGTGCAGTTTGCCCGTTAGATGGGTCAAAAGGTCTGGAAGGGGTTCCAGATGCCAGCGCTGTTCCAGTAGATGATGGTGCAGGAACGGAAACCATACTTGTCGAGGCCAATAAGGGGCAATGAGGATCATTTTGTATCTCAATGTGGTTGCTTTCTAAATTAATTGTGGAATCAGGGGGAAGAGGGGGGAATCCATATAGAAGACCCCGAGGCCAATCGTGGACTAGAGCATCTCTGGGGGGATGGCCTGGTAGAGGGAAGAGTGTGAAGAAGTCGAGGCACTTGCTGTTTTGAGGTGTTGCAAAAAGGTCACAGCAAGGCTGGCCCCACTTCTGAAAAATTCTCTCTGCTACCGCTAGATTTAGAGACCACTCGTGAGGCATGATAATTGTTCTGCTCAGTCTGTCCGCAATGACGTTGGACCTCCCGGGGATGTGTGTTGCTATCAGAAACCGTTGAGAGGAGATCGCCCACTGTCAAAGTCTGAGTGCTTCTCGACATAGGGGGTAGGACTTTGTTCCGCCCTGCTTGTTTATGTACCACACTACAGACATATTGTCTGTTTGAATTGCTATAGTCCCGGTAGGAAGAGAGTCCTGAAGGGCTTGCAACGATAAAAGCACTGCTCTCATCTCCAGGACATTTATATGCAAGTGGCATTCTAATTGTTGCCATGTGCCCTGGACAGTCCTGCCCTGATAATGCCCCCCCCCACCCAATCAGGGAGGCATCCGTTGTCACCGTGGCAACTGGAGGGGGGGGGGAACAAAGGGTCTGCCCTGAAGAAGTTGAGGGGAGACCATCCACCAGGAGAGGTGTCTCTTGCAAGATGGCGTTATCAAGATGTTGTGAGTCATTGGGAGGTGTTGAAAGGATCACTGAGAAAAAAGCATCCACTGGAGAATTCCCATGTGGAAGCGAGCTAAAGGAAGGAGAAGAATCGCTGCTGCCATGAGGCCTAATGTTTTCAGTACTAACTTGACTTGAATTCTGTTGGACTGAAACAGTAACTGAACATTCCGCCGTATGTCTGTCACTCTCTGAGGTGGTAATGTTGCAGACATTTCTCTGGTGTTTAGTATGGCGCCTATAAAGTTTATAGACTGACAAGGCGACAAAGAGGATTTTGGAAAATTTATGGAAATACCTAGTTTGTTGCAAATGTGAATGGTGTAATCCCTGGCTATTATAAGATGCTGTTTGGTGGTAGCAGTAATGAGCCAGTCGTCTAAATATGGAAACACCTGGAATCCTTTTTGTCTCAGGTGAGTCATGACCACTGCCAAGCATTTGGTGAACACCCAGGGGGCTGTGGTGAGACCAAAGGGCAGGGCTCTGTATTGGTAATGACTGCCTCCTAGCCGGAAGTGGAGAAACCTTCTGGAGTGCCTGTGTATCTTTATATGATAGTACGCGTCCTGAAGGTCTAACGAGCACATCCAATTGTCTCTGCCCGAAAAGGGTAGAATGGACTGCAGTGTTACCATCCAAAATTTTGTCTTCTGCACAGACTTGTTCAGTCTGCTGAGGTCCAAAATGGGTCTCCAGTCTCCTGTCTTTTTTGGTACCATAAAGAACCTGGAGTAGATTCCGGATCCTAGCTGGTCTGCCGGGACTGCCTGGATGACTCTTTTTTTAACAGCTTTTTTATTTCTAGCTGTGCCTGACCCCTTTGTCCGGGTGGTACGTTTGGGAGGGGTCTTGGCGATTGGATCCAAGGGGAGATGAAGGGGATTTTGTAACCCTCGGATATAATCAACTGTACCCAATTGTCCTGAGAAAGGAATTGCCAGGCTTCCGGGTACAGAGATAATCTTCTCCCGACTGTCTCCGAAGGTGGACAGTCGGGCAGCGTCTCAGGGATGCTGAAAGGGTTGGTCAGGGAAGGATTCCCTGGAACCCTGGTTCTGTGGACCCCCTCTGCCCCTGGGGCGACATCTATTATTATTCCCCCATCTGCCTCTGTGGGGAAGTTCACCACGTGCGACTGGAGCGACTCCCTATGGTTTGCATTACCCCATCTTTCCACCCTTCTGACCTTTAGGGTAAGGTCTAGATGGTGTGGAAAAGTGGACTCCCATGGCAGAGAGAGTCTCACCACATTGCTCGCACCTGGTGAGGGTATTCTTCACCTGAGGTCCAAACAACTCTGAACCATCAAATGGGGTGTTGGTGAAGGATGCATTGAAGGGATCAGCAAAATTACAGAGTCGCATCCAGGCGTGACGTCTCAACGCAACACCTGTGCCTGCAGCCCTACTCGCTCCATCGGCTGCATAGAAGATAAGCCGTATGGAGGAGTTGGCAATGGAATTCAGGGTAGCCAGCTGGGAGTTAATCTTGTCCTGATACCCCACAGCAGAAGGATCCTGTATGGTTTCACCCAGTTCTTTGAGCAAATCCCTCTGAAGGAGGGTGAAATGACATAAATAGTTCAGTGATCGCATGGCAAATGTCGCTGAAGCAAATGTCTGCTTGCTGTACCTGTCCATGGTCCTAGACTCTTTGTTCGGAGGATGAACAGGTACAGAAGGATCAGCTAATTCCTTCTTAGTGGCAGCTGCTACCACCATAGCATCTACCGAGACACCTTTGGTTAGAAATGGTTTGTCCTCCGGAGCATAAATAAATTTAGAGGATCTCCTAGGGGTAGGTTCCATTGAGTCAGGAGCTGCCCATGCCTTTCTGGCCACTACTTCCATCAGTGGGTCGAAAGGAGGAAACACCCAGGAGGTGGAAGGGCGAGACCCAAAAGCATCAAGGTAAACTGACTCGTCCTCAGAAGGTTTAAGGGTGGACCAATTCCCCCTCTGTTTCAGGATCTCTAGGATGTCTGAAAAGGAGACATCCTCAGAGGGGGATCTCGGGGAACCCTCCGACTCATCCAAGTCGGTGCCCGAAGTGAGAGACTCAGGGGAGTCTAAGTGCTTTCTCTTGCACTTTCTTTTCCTAGGGGGTTCCCCTGAAGCTTCAGGGGAGGCCTCGGAGGAGGAAGAGACACCCAAAGTGGGTACCCTGCACTTTGGATCTCTGCTATCAGTTGCAGGAGGATGGCCAGAGACCGTAACAGGCACTGTAGAGGGAGGAGCTAAAGAACCCAACCTTGGAGCGGACACTGGATCCAGCACGCTCCTCATCACCTCGAAAGCCCCTCTATCAGGCACCGAAGACAGTCCCGGCTCCGAAGACACCCGAAGCGCCCCTGGCACTGACAGGGAAGGCTCCAAAAATGATGGCTGGGCCGAACTAACCAGAGCCGATGCTCCAAGAGATAGAGCAGTGCCGGACAAGGGTCCGATGCCACTCGCCCCCTCGGAGCCGACAATGGAGTCTCGGCACCCGGACCTCTCCACAGACGGTACCAATGAAGAGGTTGGAGCCAACAATGCCGGAGCTGAAGGTGGAAGTATCGGCTCCGACGTGGGCAAGGTTACGGTTCTGACAAACTCCGGCTCCAAACTCGATTGGAGAGTCGGAGGAGGAATCAAAGGCAGTACCGAGGGAGCCACAGTCTGGTGAGATGGGCTTTGAAGCCTTTGGGCCAGTGCCTGAGATTTTATGAATCTACTGACCACCCTCTCAATATCGTGGTCGGAAAGCCTAGACAACCTGGAGGAATGAGTCCTATGACTCCGCTCCGATAGGAGGGGCGATCTTGGAGCCAATTGGACAGACTCTAGTGAGGGAGATCTAGAGCACTTGCGCACTAAAGTCGGCTCCGATACAGGTTTCGGAGCGGATACGGTCTTGCTCGTATCAGTTCCGACTGGAGCCGATGTCGGAGCAATCTCAGATTCGCCAGCCCTCGACTCAGAAACTGGAGCCGAGGGTTTGGCGGGCTTAGATGACTTCCCTGAGCCAGACTTGGACGGGGAGTCATCGGGCTTTAATAAGCCCCTCAAAATAAGTTTATTACAATGCTCCTGCAGGACTCTTGAACTAAATCTGTGACAGACGGAACAAGAGTGCAAAGGTTCCAAACAGTAGACGCAAGAAGTGTGACCGTCTGTCAGAGACATTTTCTGACAGCACGAGTCACACTTCTTGAATCCCGAGACCTTAGCGTCTTTGGACATTGCCCTAAGGATAGTAATACAGTCAGCACACACACTCACTCGCTTACACCCAAGGGGGAGTTAAGGGGGCTGACTAAGACCACAACACACACACACACTAACGGGTGGGGGTAAACAAAAACTAAAGCCCGTAGGCCCGATTATAAAAAATTAGCTAAAGGGGTGGGTAGGGCTTAATGAAATATCACTAATAAGTAAAACTAAATCGAAAGGGAACTAATGTAAGGGGCTAAACTATAAACTATCCCAAATTCTAAGACTTACTGAAAAAATGTCTTTACTGACCTGAGCCGGTAAAAAAAGGCAACCTCGCAGTGAAGCGGCAAACGAGATCTGGGGAGTTAGCGCATGGTATTGTGGGATATAGGGCTGCCTCGAACCGGTAAAAATAGCTCTCGAGCTATAGTATAGGCCGAGTCGGAGCCGAGGATCGGCTCAGAACCCATCCAGCATGAATGAAGGCGAGAATGACAACTTAACATTATGTATTGTGTAAAGTATTGTTATTTTCCTTGAATATTGTGCAAACACAAGAATGGAAATAAACACTATAGCACTAGTGAATGTTTGCTATGAGATTGTAATGATAAGTTTAAAACAACACAGTTGACTCATAGCATGTTATCTTCATGTCTGAGAATTTAGACTGTGCTCTAAAGCTCACTACATACATTCTGTCACAATATACTGTCTATATTCTTGGTCTATGTACCTTGAATTAGCTCCTACTGACTACTTACATACTTGTTGTTTCATAACATTTGCAGACATGATAGTCAGATTCAGTACCACTTTTAATAAAGTCAAGCAAACTATCAAGTCTACAATGTTTACTATTTTGTTTTGTCTTTTTCTGCACTTTTTCATTTCTCAAATCAAACACAGTACTGAGTAACTATTGTAAATCAAAATACTCCACAGAGTATTCTCTGCCATTGCATACTAATAAAATATTGCCAGTGTTCTATAAGCCAAGACTCAATCGACAAATTATGTTTTCATATTACTATCTCAGTGGTTTAGACTTCCCTTCACTGAACTCTCATTTGTTTCCCTGAGCCCATCCATTGCAAGCCAAACATACAGACATTTCTCATCTATTACTTTGGTGATGAAAATAGGTACCTAGCAAATAAACAAAGGGACGGCACAGTGGTGCAGCAGATAGTGTTGTCACCTCACAGCAAGATATTGACTGGTTCGATTCTTGACTGGGGTGCCTTCTGTGCAAAGTCTTCATGTCCTCCCTGCTTTTGCATGGATTTCCTCTGTTTTCTTCCCACATTCCAAAGACATGCAGTAGGTGGACTGGACACTCTAAATTGGCCATAGGTGTCAGTGTGCATACAAATGAGTGGTGTAGAAGAACTACCATGGCAGAGCTAACCACCCAGTGGCATAAAATCTTGACTCTAGATGATTGTCAGTGTTGAAATGATACCCAGACCCCATGCGCAAAAAACTGGAAAAAAGGGTTGTGGATGGATGGATGGATGGACGGATTAAACAAAGCATATAAGAAGGGAAATTCCCCTACTCTTTTCATCATTAGGTGTCACTAGAGGGCCATGCCTGGTACAGGAAGATTGAGCAAAGGACTGAGGAAGATGCACTGTGTTTTCTTTCTACAACTACTGTAGATTTCTTGTCTGAGTTTTCTCCTTCTGTGGTTTGTTTTAGTTTTAGAATTTCCACCTTGCTAAGACCTATGGGTAAAGACAAACTGGGAGATGACAGTGCAGTCTCCTTTGCTGAATATTGTGGTTTCTCCAGAGGTGTAGTTAGGTATTCTGGCACCTGGTGCCACCCACAATTCTCACGCTCCCCTCAAGTTTAAGTTGAGTAGCAAAAAAGAAACTCTTCTGCTCCTCTCCTTAGTCACGAAGAGCTAAAAAAAATCCTCCTTTATCTTTTAAACCATAGGAAATGCTTTGCTTCATTTTTAACAAGCAGCTGCTCTGTTTTATGCCAGCTTTGAAGCACTTTGGCTCTGACTGTAAATTATAGTATTTCACTCAAGATTGATAGGTATGTGCTAATCATGACCTCTAACACTTTACATCTGGGGAGGCTTCCCTCTTCACCCCACCCCAGCTATGCTTCTGGGTTTCCTTTCTGTAGGAACTGAGACTGTCAAGGATACTGCTGCTGGTGGGGCTGATTTGCCTGATACACTTTGAACTATCTTCTGAAAGGGGCCAGGTAGACATAAACACTGTGGCTGACTTGCAGAAAGAGACAATGTAGATTCATATGCTAAATTGACTAAAAAAAGTACCAAACTTCACCAAACCAATAGAAAATGTAGAAATTAACTGGACTTCAACATAAATAAAATGCTATTATTTTTATTAGTTAAAACACATCACATAAGCGCTTTCATCTCTCATAGAGACTTCTTCAGATAAAATGCACTCACATTCATCATGCCTATTTATAAACTAGCTGAAGTTCATCAAACAATCATGAAATGCTAGTAATTAAAAATATCCCGAGTGTTAAAGGTGTACAAAGCACCTATTCCAATCACAAGTACTTGCAAAACATTTTTCAAAACAGAATAAACTATAAAACATAAATAAAAATACAAATACATAAAAATCATATTGCTTGGTTTATATGCTACCATTATGGCAACCAGAGGGAAGCTTGTTGCAACTAATCTTTAACAAAAATGATGGCATACTGCTATAATCTGAATTTTCTTTTGACATGTACTCTATTTGAAACAAGCTACTTTTGCTGTTGGGCTTTCAAATTGATGATATCCATTCCTTGGTACATCTAGGAACTCTCACAAGGATTTAGAAACAAACCCATTGCTCAATGTAAGAGCTGCAGTAAGACTGGACTGTTTCTGAGATATAGTGTTTTGTGATGCAGACACATTAGCTGCAATGAAGAAAGTCCTCATCATCAGCTAATTTGAATGTCTTTTGATCACTGTCAACTACCGTGAATACAGATCAGCACTTTCCTGTGGTAGTTAACACTGTCAGCCCATGTTTCACATTAGCACAGGCACCCCTTTTATTTACTCTTGCACACACATAAAAGCATACCCATGCGCGCGCGCACTCACACACACACACACACACACACACACACACACACACACACACACACACACACACACACACACACACACACACATCCCCCAGCACCACCTGTCTGCTCAACTCCCTTGCACTTAACTCTCATGAACATGAGCGTTTGGCTGTGTTCATTGACGTGAGTGGCCATGAGCATTTTCGTTAATTTACGCAGCAAAGTGATTCTCAGAATGATCATGTCTTCTTGTCTGCTTTTTCAGATGAAATATATATGGGAAATATATATGTGGCTTTTTCTGACTATGTTGCCATAGATTCATGATTATCTGTCAAAGTATTATTAATCAACAGGCAAATTCATGAATATGATTAGCTGAAACCACTTTCAAGGTTTTTGTTTGTTTTTTTTTTTTTGCAGGGAGCAAGCCATCTAAGTTGTAAATACCAGCTCCATGATCACACAACAGTGGGGAAAGCGCAATGACCTCCATTTGCTGAAAGTGGTTTTGGGTTAGGTTAGGTGGAAGGATCTCTGTTTTTAGGACTGGGTAGAGAATAAAGAAGTATATCAGTTTATGTGAAGATTTGGGTATTATGTGGCATAAGTAAGAGCAGGCTTATTTCTATCATATTGAAATGAGACCATTTTATACTATTTGGACTGCAAGATGGAAAGCTTATAAGATGGAATCAATTAAACTACAGAGAAATAGAAAGGGAATAACATGAGTGGTAAAGATTTGTCTATGTCTCTGTTATACAATTGTCACAAGTATTTGGATGATGCTTAATTTTCATTATTTGTGGAATGCAACTTATATGAAATACAAGAGTTGAAAATTAGGGATTTGTTTTGCAAAGATATTTTTCAGTTAGCCACAAGGAATAGGTGCAACTATGGATATGTATTGCTGCTAGATTACCTGGGAATTCTGTGAGAGTGTTTTTGTTTAGAAAAGGTGCAGAAGTGAGAGGACAAGAAGTCTTAATGTGTAGAATATTTTGTTGAACAATTACACACTAATAAAAGAAAGACTTATTGTGCCTAGTGGCAGGTCTCTTGAATTTCCTTAGGTATTATTAATTTTCTGGAACATCATGTTTCTTTGGAAGAATTGGAAACTATTGTTTATTTAAATAAGGACAGCAATGCTCCAGGATGGGATGGACTTAGTTATAAATTGCATGACATTGTTATAAAAAGTGAAAGATGGTTTCCTGGCTGTTTTGAAACAGTGATTTGAGGCTGATATACAGAACGAGGAGATTGGTGTTTGTTTTTTAAAGTTTTGTGGAAGAAAAGGGAAAAATGTCATTTATAAAATCTGTTATATTTTTGTCAGTGTAATGTTGACTACATAATAATGATACAAATTCTACGACTGTTATTTGCAGTAGTTTTACTTAAAGTGTTACCTGCAGAGGTATATGAGATAAAATGTAATAATGCCAAAGATTTATTTTTGATAATTAGAGAGGTTGTTGATAGTATTCACCATTGTAACTTTATTGGAAGGCTGATGCATGCATGTGGTCTGTTCACCATGCAGTTCGCATAGGAGATAAGATGCAATATATTTTAAGGCTACCTCCACTCTAGTGATTAATGACTGTGTGCCTATTAATAGTCTTTTAAGACTAAGGGAAGCCCGTATTTAATTGTATGTACCACAAGGACTGCTCAGCAAATAAAGACAAGTGAATCCAAATATATCCAAAAAGCACAAAAGAACACTCAATTCAACACAGAGAAACAAAGGTTTAATAATCCACATAGCTCTATGAAAAGGACAAGAAAGTTTTCAAAGTATTCTCTAAATAAATTGATATCGATTGTGTGCAAAATAAGATATTCAAATTTATTTTCTTTATTGAACTATGTACAAAATTTGTAATTATAAAAAGGTGTCGTACCTCCTTTACAAGCATTAATATTTAATTTATATAGATTTTGTTCCTTATAGCATAATGTCTGTTTCGAGGTTTTTTTGATCTTTTATACACAAAATTTGGATGGTCCATAATTATATTATTATTCTTTAATCTTCAGCCTTGAGCTCTAAAATGAAGCTGAAAAATCTCTAATAATTCTTTTTCCATTTGATTGGGATATATATATATATATATATATATATATAAAATGCTCCTTTAATATGCTATTTTTCTAGGACATAAGTATTCAGCATACAGTTCTTTTTCTGAAATGATAAATTAAAAGTTTTCCAACAACATAACATTTTCTATGTATTTCAATACCTCTCTCCACAGACTTATTATACTTTATGGATCACTTTATTGAAGGCTTTAGCTATATTACATGTTATCAGTCTTACCTCTTTATTTTCTTTCAGTATTATTTGCACTAGTTCATTATACTTCACATTTTTTTCACCTCTCTTCTTTTTATGCCATGGAGCACTTCTACTACCTCACAGAATAATTTCTCCATCCTTTTTTTATAGCATTTTCCTAAATAGTTTATAGTCAGTATTCCATAGTGTTGCAAGCCTCCAATTTTTATAGCTTTTTCTTTCGACCCTTTTCCATATAAAGGTTATCACTCTACCACATCTTCTTCCATTATACCTTTCTTCATCCATTCATTTAATATTAAAAAAAATCCTTTCATCCTTATTCATTTCCTTATAATACTAACAACTTCTACTATCTAATCCTGATTTATTTTTACCTTCTTTTATCATCTTCTATATTTCTTCTATTGCTATATCATTTTATAAAAAGTTCCCTACTTTTTTGGACATTTTTTCACATTCCATTCTTCTTGCACATCCATTTCCTCCCGTTGTCGCCACACAGCAAGAGGCTCTCCCCTTCGATTCTTGGCTGGAGCGCCTTCTGTGTGGAGTCTGCATGTCCTCCTCACAGTCGAGCAGCATTCGAAAGACATGCGTGACTGGGCATGCCTTCATTGAAGGTTGGGCATCGAGCTGGCACCTCAGCACCGTAAAATTCTACTGCCAATCATTAGCTGACCGGAGTTCCATTGTGGCGACCCCTAACCAGGAAAAGCCGAAAGAAAAACGACATACATTTTCTCAACAAAATTTGATACCACTTACATAATCCCCCAGATTTACTAATCTTCCGTGCAGGATTAGTCAAGTCCTGCATGGAAGCAGCCACTTAGGAGCAGGATGGCAGCGCACCATGCATATTAATGAAGGAGTGCTGCCCGACCTCCTAGGCATACATGGAGCATGTACGAGTGCAGGGGGCATGTCTGAGAGCAGAGCTCTCAGAATAAACACGCCCCTGCAAAGTAGAACAGCAGAAAGTGGAAATAAATGAGCGAGGTCATGCATAGGTGTCCACATATCCCCGCCAACAGTCGCCCATGTGTACAACAGCAACAGTACATATAAATAAACCAAAGAAAACCCGTTATATTTTTCTTAAATCTGAGTACAGCCTGTGACCTCACCAGTGCCACAGGTATCACCCGGACTGGTGAGCAGGTCAGGCACCACCATGCTGACCTGAAGCGGTGGAGGGGGGAATGTACTGGAACAGTGGATCCAGCAATCTCGTCAGATGTCTAATGCCCCAGTACTGAGTAAATACTCATTCTACTAAGTACGTAATAACTGCCTAGCTTGTGTATACTATGGATAGTTATGGCTAAATATCACTGTATTTCTCTGACAGCTGCAGATGAGTGGGCTGTGAACCAGCAAGCTAATGATACTAGGTTGCAAAGGCTGCGTCACAAGGCAGGTTTGTAATTATTCTGCATGTACTGTCATAACAAATCAATATAAGAGCCTTTGAAAGTGTCATACCAGTAGAAATAAAGGTGTACTATTCTGTGAATAAAGGTATAACCCCTGGAGTGCTTCTGTTTACTCTTCTTTCATATGTTGTTGAACTGTTGCATACTATAAATAGTACTGTTGTATTAAGCAGTGTTACTCACACTGTGCTATGCAGATAAAATGAGTATGAAGGTCTGTATAACAATGTTGGAAGTGCCAAGAGGTCAGTCATATTGTACAAGTGAGGGAGACTTAGACAGAAAACATTAGAAAGCTTCACATCAATTCCCTGATAGCACAGTGTACTGTGATATTAACTGTAAGTTTTTTGTCACACACAGGAGGGGTTTGAACCCAGGGAGTGCTAGCAAGTTGCATGCATAATCATACCCCACAACTGTATAGATTTTGTTACAATGTTCAGATAGAAAGCTGTATGCATAATTACACCCAACAACAGTACAGAATTTGAAAGAATGTTCAAATAGAAAGTTGTATGCATATTCATACCCCTCAACTGTTCCAATCTGCCCAGCATGTCCAGATAAATGGTCCACATCACCAGTCTGGTACCCTGTTCCCCTGAAAAATCAGTGTGATGATCCAAGAAATGTAGGCAGACATTAATGACATATAACTGATAGTCAGACGTGTACATAGTCAGAGAATGTATATGAAATCAAACCTGTCATTCCAGCATCTCACCCAAAGTGTATGAGAGCAATTCTCAACATATGTTGCATTAACACCTGCATCTTGTCACACCTGTATGTAAGACACAGATCACGTATATAATAATCTATAAACATACCATTGTACAATATAAGGCCATTGGGTAGTGTAATAATAGATGTAAGGGACAGATCACTGCAGTGACTATGAATGTAGTAAAAACTACAAGGATATAGTTGTTAATTGAACTCTCTCTCTCTCTCACCCCTACCATATGTGCAACGATAACCCAATGACACACCTCAATTGGTATGTGCACACTCCAAACTTTTGTTGGGACATATGTCCTATTGGTTTATAAATATTCACATTTGTTTCTATGCATGTGCCATGTTAAAATACCCTCATATTGGTGGCCTGTTGTCATCAATGAAGCCTGCATGTTGTTGTAATGACCACTGTTGTTCCATATATGCATGTGTTCTACTTGCTATGCAACAGTTTTACATCTGGTGTGTTGGGTTAATGGGTATACCTATGCATGCTGTTATAACTAATCCTGAAAGCTGTCGACTGTTACTAACCCATATCTGTCTGTAAACTGCAACACCATAGCTTGTATGGGAAGATCGATCCCAGTGGACCCACCTGTCCCACCTCAGCTGGCCATTGCACCAGGCACCAGCAGGTCTGAGGCCCAGCCTGGGACCTCCTCCTCCATAGGCCCTGCACCACCTTCGGGTGAAACTGCTGCAGGGGATGGGGCTGCCCCCCCCGGGAGCAGGGGTGGAGAGGAACCAGTCACCCGTCATCAGGTCTGGGCTGTGGTGTGTAGGGAGATTGATAGGGCTTTTCAAGACCAGCTACACCAGCTTGAGGGCCGAGTGGCACAATTAGAAGGTGAGCCTGCCTCTCCTACACAGCCCCCAGCACAGCCACCTTTGGGGCCGTGAAGGTGCAGTGGTAACTGCCCATGGGTGGGGACCTCAGTCCCACTGTTTCCATATGGGGGCCCATGGGCTTGCGACTTCCAAATACCCCATCCAAGGTGTTTATCCCCCACATTTGTCATATACCGCCACTGTATGCTTCTTGTTTGTCTTGTCTGTTAACCTACCCAACCTACTTTCCCAGATATACCTACTACCCCTCCCCAACATCCCACTCTCACCTGGAAAAAAAAGGGCAATCTGTTACCACAAAAATAACTCACCCCATACATAGCTGTACATTTCACACATGTGTCCACTGGACACATGTAATCTGGTCTAATTGGCATCACAACATCTTTATATTGTCCTCACCCCTCTCCCTCCAAATTCAGTGTATATGCACAGTTGTTGCTGTAGAAAAATGGGCAGCTATGGACCTTTCCTACACCCTTCCTGCACATGCCTAGCTATTTTCCCTACTCTTTCCCTCTTTGTGCACCTTTTTCATCACTTTACTATCAACCCTTTTTTCTTTTCTTTTAAAGAAATGAGAGCGGGGCTAAGCGGCAGTACGCACTTTTAAGCAACAGTATGCGGGTTTAAGCTTGTTTGTGCAAGGGTAAGCACTGCCTACACAGGTTAAGCAATATCACAGCTAACTGAGTGTAACACACTGTAACCGGAACTTGGCAGTGCTTACCTCTGCACAAACCTGCTTACAACTGCTTTAAAGTGCCTTAATCACTCAGTATCCAACCGCCAGTGTTCTGTACCAGCAACAAAATAAACAGCTCCTGCAAGGCTCAAACCAAGGACCCTGCACACTATAGACAAAGGGATTTACCACAAAGCCAATACAGATGCAAATAAATGAGATGTTTTCAGAAACATATGATCCAGTCCAGTCATGCAACAGCACAGAGAATACATACCTACACAGCTAGATGGACGTGTGTGTGCAAATATATTACTATCTAAATAGATACAACATATCTATAGATGTAGTCACATATATATATATATATATTTATACATATATATATATATATATATATATATATATATATATATATATATATATATATATATATATATATATATATATATATATATATATATATATATATATATACATACACAAATATATGAACAGATATACATGCAAATACCGACAACTACACATATATATGTCAACATCCATATGTCCACATATACACAGCAAGTAACACATATGTACACAGATAAATGTCCCCATAGGTATATATGGACATAGTTAGAAATATGTAAGCAAATATATACACCCACAGAGGTATATATGGCCAGATATCTGTAGATAGCAATGGTAGATTAACAGACACATATATGTCCACATGCACCGTGAAAGGCCTTGACAGGCCCCAAACAATATACATCACATATGAATTGGCATACCCTTTGCCTAAACACATCCGCCCTGCAAAACACTACCAAACTCAATGTAATGCACGTGTCATTGAAATAGGGATTTAAATTAGCCCTCAGTCATGTTCCACATGTTCACATCACATCCCCCTCTCCCCCACCCACTAAGAGGCCCGAGCAGTACAGGCCCATCCAACCAAGGCCATCTCCAACTCATACATTCATTACCCACAGTTCTGCTTCCCCCACCCACTGCACACACGCAGCCACCATTTCAACCCTGGTTACCGACCCATAGCTACCACACCACCACACATTCCTCCCCCCACCACACCCCTGCCTCGGGACCCATCCCTTATGTTGTCTCGACCCAAGTATCCTAGGTCTGGCACACGCCGTAGTCCATGCACATAGCCATGGGTACCTATGTAACTCTGGGTGTAGACGAAAGTTGTATACCCAATGTTCAGGCTGTCCCGCATGGGACGAATGATTACCTGGTACTAACAATAGATTTCATACGTGATTCTGTGTATACTAAAGGATTTAGTTGTAGGTATCGCAAAGCATATGTGGCACACAAGATTGGCCGGTATGCACACAAAACAGTACCCAGCAATAACAGGCAACATGACAGGTTATGTAGCTAAATATGTAGAGGTATATGTGTGTATATATACCCATAACTATATGGAGATATACCTCTCCCTCTCCGTAGTATAAATGTATACATACATAGACAGACATATATATAAATACCCACATATATATATATACATATACATATGGAGACAACCATACATCCACGTCATTTTATATATATATATATACACCCAGAAATATATATATATATATATATATATATATATATATATATATATATATATACAGAGAAATATATATCTACATATATATATATGCATACATATACAGATATATATGTGTGTGTGTGTGTGTGTGTGTGTGTGTGTGTGTGTGTGTGTGTGTGTGTGTGTGTGTGTGTGTATATATATATATATATATATATATATATATGTGTGTGTGTGTGTGTGTGTGTATGTGTGTGTGTAAATATATACAGATATATAGCTAGGATATGATACAGCAGTTAAGAATTACATATGTACACAGGCCATGCCAATGGGGGTGAAGGGCCCAATCAACAAATGTGTAACACGTAGCATTAACCCCCCCCCCCCACCAGCTAGACAGGTGAAACATACACACACAATAAAAGTAAACAAACCACTGCTTCCCAGACTACAGGTAGGATACTAAGAGTGGGAGAGATCCGCCAAGCCTAATCTTGAAACAAAGACAAGAATGTCCCTTGCGGGACAACCGAAAAATTGCATGGAGATTCGGGTTTCCAGCCATTACACAGATAACCTACAGCAGGGCACGCATGTTCCTGGACTACCAGGTTGGGGAAGCCTGATGACCCATGGAGCGAGACAACGTATGTGATGGGTCCCAAGAAGTGGAGAGTGGGCAGTATGTAGTGGTGTGTTTAGGCCTGACCTGCACCTGAAGTAAGGAAGAGTGCTGAAGAGGAGGTGCGGGGGGGGGGGGATATGGGTATGAAATTATGGGCCTAGGCATGCAGGTGTTGGCTGGAGCAGTTCTGTGTGGACTGCCCCAGGGATGTAAGCAATAGTGTGCATTGGGCAGAGCCGACACCTAACGAGCAGCCATGCCCAGTACGAGTCCCACTACAGCAAAGTCTAGCTTACATGGCAAAGGACGGTATAACCAGATGTGTTGTTGCAAACCCACTAAATGACACCTAAGAACACATGGCTGGAACACCCCACTGTAAGCATGTAAGCCAAACTAATTGGCATCATAAGGTATTATTGCCGTCCTCACCCCCACCCAAGGGTGTGAGTGTCCAAACCTACCCCCAAATGCAGGGTATATACACAGTTGTCCTGCGCATTCCTGGACATGTCCCCTACTATCAGCCCCTCTGTGTGGCCCAATAACACCACTTACCTATCAACCCCTGTTTCATTACTAGTAATGTTCACAGTCACAAGTAGGTGACACCCTCCTCACAACTATATTGGCAGAATCTGGAACCCCCAACCCACGTGTATTACCGCAGCTGTCCCACATGACACATGTAAATAACACATGAAGGGAAACCTCAAGCACACTTGGATCATCACCTGCTCACCACCTAGCGAAGTCCACCCCCCCAACTAACACTCCATACCCCTACACCAACACCTCCTGTCCTGCCTCGCATACAAATCCCAACATCCTGCAAACTTGCACTATGGCTCCCCCACCAATCAGTCCAATGGCCTACTATACAGTTAAAATGTCCCCCCTCCACCTACCTACCTACACCTTTACTATTCACATCTACTCTACAACACAGGTATGGCATAACTAAACCTAACCTGAATACCTCAGTGTAACCTATCCAAAACTGCTTAACTGGAATCCCACTTCACCTTACTCTGACCTTGATCAACAGTCATATCTGACATGTACACCTGACTTAAGCATGTATAATACCGACATGTTAATGAAGTAGCATGGGGGTATGTGACAGTAAGTGGGATTACATTGGTTTGGGTGGCGGTAAGCAATGCCCACACTGGTTAAGCAATGTGGAGGCCACCCCAGCGTAAGACGCCATAACCGGAGGTCAGCAAGTCTGAGCCTCGTGCACACCAGCGCATACCCACCTACACTTCCCCCACAGTGCCTTAGGCACTCTGTAGCCAAAAGCTCTCATCGTACCCAGTAACAAAATAATCAGCACTCCCAGGTCCCCTCCCCCACAACCCTGCACACTATAGTCCAAGTGAGTTACCACGAAGGCATGGCAGATATACAATCAGCTGCTGTTATCACAAACATATCATCCAGCACAGTCAGTCAGCAGTATAGGAAATGTATGTAAGTATGTAGATTAATACCAGCAAACGTGCACATTGCTCAATCACAGTATTCTGAGCAATCTATGAGTATCAATGAGCAGTGCCTGTCCACACATATTGTGATAACTGCAGTCTTGCATAATACTGAAGAGAGGAATGAAAAACGGGGCACGCAGTGGGGGCATGCTTCATCTGCAGAACTGAGAGATGTGGCTGGTCCAGTGTGTGAGCAAACCACTGCTTCTCAAACCCCTGGCAGGATGCTACCAATGGGAGAAACAGTGTAGACCAGCAAAGTCTATTCAAGACACAACAACAGCTCCGTCCCTAGCAGGACGAACTAGACTTTGTGGGTCACAAAGATGTTTCCACCGGTATCGGAGGATGATCAAGGGAAGGCTGGAACGTACATGGACTAAATGGATGAAGAGCCTGCAGAAGGTTGCGTTGAGACAGTATAATGGAGGAGTACCGAGACGTGCATAGAGGGAAATGTGTGGAGGTGTGGTACGGCAGGGCTAGCAACTGGAGAATGGATGGATGCTGTGTACGTGGAGCTCGGGGGCCAGGGAAAGGGAGCATGGGTATGACATTAAGGTAGAAATATGCAAATAAAGCAGAACAGCAATACTGTAGTAGGCAGAGCATCTGCCTAATGTGCATGCATTCCCGGTTCGAGTCCCACTGCAGCACATTCTAGTTTCCATGTGAAATCTATATATCAACATCATTTTGCTGTATAACCTACTAAATGACATTTATACTTGCACAGGAGTACTGCATTCAATGCACATGTGAAGTGTCAGTGTCATAATGAATAAGGCACTAGTAAGCAGGTGTAAGCACATACAAGCAGTAGTAAGCATAGCTAAGCAGTATTTTGATGGAGATAAAAAGTCTGAAACACGAACGTGTCGGCACAAGTGACTGACTTCAGTCCTAAGACCATCCATGTTAATTGCCAAGAAAATGAGGTACAGGACAAACATATAAGCCGAACATGCGTGGACATATGGACAGATATAAATCTGTAAATGTAGACAGATAGACAGCTGTAGGTATATATATGTGTATGATCACAAACAAATATATAACATACCGTACCTAGATAGATAAATATGTCCAGTGTATATATCTATATATATATATATATATATATATATATATATAAATACACACACACACACACACACACACACACACACACATACACATAGATATATGCATATACATATCTAGATCTATATCAATGTCCATATCTAACTCTCAATATATGGGGGTTTCACATATATAATTATGCATATATATATATATATATATATATATATATATATATATATATATATATATATATATATATATATATATATAAAAAATTATGCAGATATATATATATATATATATATATATATATATATATATATATATTTATACAGATAGACATGTGTACAGCATTTGCACATGTGAGCAAACTCCTGATCCACTCAGTACAACATACCAGACCATAAGCACAGTTAATGGGGGTGAGAGCTCGAATGAGGGACACCTGGTAATTACTGCTATGTAACCTCCCCCCCAGCCCTAACAGATATGCTGTGCAATCCACTATCCAGCAGATGCAGTACATGACGTCAGGACCCTCAACAACACAGCTACAATGCTCCAACAGTAATCCAAGTCACCTGTACATGTCAGGGCAATATCTGTAACATATCATGCAGAAAAGTCAGTCTACCATAGAGAATGTACAATGTGGAAGGGGTACACTACAATGGTACAGATATGCACACACATCTATACATTGACAAGTATGTTCAGGTATACACACACACACACACACACACACACACACACACACACATATATATATATATATATATATAGAGAGAGAGACATATATATATATATATATATATATATATATATATATATATATATATATATTTATATATATATATATATATACAGATAAGATATAGGAGATATACAGGTGCATACACATATACACAGACAAAAGGTATTAGTAGCCATACATATGTAGAAGTAGTGTGGACGTACTGGGTAGTATATCCCTGTAACTGGTACCTGTGACATGTGTAGAGTGGCAACCATTCCCACAAAGGGAATACTTACATTACACATATACCCACTCACAATTCAAAGGACATGAGACGACACACAGGTATGTATACACAGACAACCTTTATTTGTGTATTTTACAATAATGCATGCCATTACTTACAGCACATAGATTTGGACTTATTTAATCACTGAGGAATGCAAAGCCCACACAAAACAGTAGATGCAGACAGTGCAGATAAATAACATACTATGCTGTCCAGGCCAAGCCCTTCAATTCATAAAACTGTAGACAAAGGATTTGCCATCAAGATAAGTAACAATAAACAATAACAGATGTAGTTCAGCAGCCTCCAGTTACACCCTGTACTCAAGTTCTAGGGGGAAATGTATTACCTGTGGTAATGTCTATGTATCTGTCACATGTATGGACTCTGACCAACAAATCTTGTGGGAGTCCACGATATGATTAGGACAATAGCAGGAATGTTAGCAGTAAAAAATGATAGCCCATTACTGAACAACCCCTAACTGTATCACAGCAGGACAAAGCCAGCCATATATGTGGAGGACAGAGGCAGGAACACAGGGCCATACTCGCAATATTGCTGTTACACACCCTGCAAATTGCTGGTGTTACAGGATTTGTTGCAACATACCCTTATGCAGGAATAAGACATCAGGAACACAAATGGATGTAGCCATGTACTGATAGCACACAACAGACAGATTGCCGGGGATATATCTAGGACAAGACCTGTGTGGTGCACAGGCAAAAGCAAACAGACAATCCACTGGCCATCATGTGGATAGGCCCATAGTTGAGAGCTATGCAGACAAACTGCATTCCATTCTAAACTACTATGTACACACAAACACTGCAAGACCAGCAATATACAATGCACATAACACTACTCACTCTGTCTGTAGGTCTGGAACCTCTTACGATTGTGTAGTTGGCCTGTGTCTGCAAGTCCTGCAGTAAGAGGCACTGCAACCTGCCATCTGTAACACTGCTGCCCACATACAGAAGGATGTCCTCCATACTGGAAAGGTGAAGGGACAATGCCACATGAGTCAGCAATTTATAGTACTAGGTTGCCATGACAGTGGTTAACTGAATCACTACACAGCAGGCTGCACGCAGTTAGCAACTGTTGCACACTGATTGGTGCAGAGCCCATCACCTACAAAAGCCATGCTGCAATTCATTCAAAGCAACTCAATCGCAATCGCTCTAGTGGAGAGAGAGAGAGGGGAAAAAAAAGATAAAATGAAGCACACACACAGTGGGGAAAAAAGAAAACCTACAAGCCAAAACCGCGAAGGTGTTGCACCCATCCTAAAAAAAAAAGTATGTAAATCATAACTGTATGTAATTTAATGTAGTATGTGGTATAGATTAATAGGATATATGATGTTGAATGTTTGATATGTGCCATCTGTAGTTGTCCCTGTAATGATGTTCCACTGAACAACTGCTCTGGACAATACTGTCTGTCCCTGTAGGCAGTGGGACATACCCACCAACTGTGCAGATCAGCAATGAATGACAAAGATGTCAGCCATAATATCTGTGTGTGTTATGTTAGTGTGGACAATAGCTGGTGGTGGAAGTACTGCCATCATGATAGACACATTGGTGTCAGAGCACACCACTTGCAGGACAGTCATGTTAATGTGTAATGCATATATACCACCCTAATGTTAGTCTATGTTCACATGTGACACCTGTCTGTGTTGCAGCAAGGCAGAACAGTGCAGCTGTGAATGAAAGACAGTTACAGAATGCAGACCAGATATCTGTATGCACTCCACATATAGATAAATATCTGTGTGATATAGAATGTGATGTGTATGTGTATGTTTATATGTATATGTACAGATACACAGACACTCATATAGACATAGGTATATCAACAACGTACAGCATATATCTACACTTATATGTATATATATATATATATATATATATATATATATATATATATATATATATATATATATATATATTTATACAAATATATATAGTGGCACTGACAATGGCATGCAGATGAAATAGTCTGCAACAAGCCAGCAAAGATAAGTGTCCCCACAGGAGGCATGGCTACAAACACGTAGCACAAAGCCTGGTACAATACAACATATGTCCCAATGGTAGGTAAGCAGCTGACATAACAATTGCATTCTGTGAATGGTTTGCTGTAGCTGATATGGTGGGGGAGACCAATATGTGTATTAAGAACTATGGTAACCCTACTGTATGTGTGGCTCAGACCTGTTTCCATCTTTATGTCTTACAGGTAACATGTCACATAGTCATCTGCCTGCATACAGTGCAGCTGAGACAGAGGTTATAATCGACCACCTGGTACAGCACTATGAACAGCTGTTTGGGCGGACAGCCCATGACCAGCAGGAGAGGACTGCCCTGTGGAACAAGCTAGTCCACAGGGTCAATGATGTCGGACTGCATAACCGCAGCTATGAGCAGGTCTGGCATCATTGCACCGCCCTGCTTCGCCATGTACATTGGCATGCAGCTGCCGTAAGAGGGGACCACCTCACAATGGGGGGCAACCCACCCATCCACCCCTCACCCGTGTGGAGGAGCTTCTCAGCAGCCTTGTGGCACCTGCCTGCCTGCAGCAACAATACCTGGCAGGGCACATTTTGGAGGTGGGTGCCAATGGCACACCAGCTGAGGAGGGTGCAGGTAAGGCCCCAGGGCACATTAGTACACCACTCTTGTGTATGCATCTGCATCTGTACAGGTACATCATGCAAATCTGAGATGTCATATACATAGTTTGCTGCTGTTTAGTAGTAATAAACAGTTGTATATAAGCTGTAATACTGTGGAATTCTGCTGTTGATGTAACGTAATACTGCACTCACCTTTTATGAATGCCACAGCTGTGGCCACTGACATCAACTTTCTCACACTCCTATGTAGGTACCTCCAGGATACCACCATCGCAGCAGCCCGTAGCCAGTGAGTATAGTTCGTGTTCATGCATGATGATACACTGGGCATGTAATAGCTATGGGATATCCAATGCACACATCTAACACACCTAGCCATACTGCATGCTGTACACCTTCATGTTTTGTTGTTGGGAAATGCACTGCATCACAGTAGAGACCATGCTGGGGTAATGGAAGGGTACAACAGACACATGCAAGA
Organism: Protopterus annectens; assembly: GCF_019279795.1. Lineage (NCBI taxonomy): Eukaryota > Metazoa > Chordata > Ceratodontiformes > Protopteridae > Protopterus > Protopterus annectens. Next base: position 633,811,743 of record NC_056737.1, on the reverse strand, counting down.
TAACTAACATCCTGTCAATGTGCAATGTGACAGGGATGTGAAGTATGGCAGGACATAGCCTACAGTAGGGACATGTATGAATCAACACCACCATGGCTGCATCTGCACACAATCAGGTTAAGTAAATGTGGAAGACATAATCTTGACCCCACCGCAGTCATAACAGCAGTGTGCACTCCAAGGGATGTGCACATGAGTAGACCTTGCAACCATGCAGAGGTCTGGGACATGTGTAGGGCACCACACACAGCCATGGTAAGGTCCACTGGTTGTCAGTGTTATAGTCTTGTACTGGTCATACATGTACTGCTGATGTTGTGATCTGTAATGCAGACATCAGGCATTCACAAATGATAGCTGCTCACATATCATCCCAGGTATAAGTTGCTATAATACATAGGGGCTGTGAGCAGTGGAGCTGACATAACCGACACAGTACTACATATGCAGCAATGGTTTTTACACCTGCGAGGTATGCTGCACAGTACAAGGCAGGGTGCAGAACAGGTCCACAGTAACACTTTGTACATGGGTGCATTGTTAACAAGGGGAAGGGCCATCACCTACCAACACAGCCCATGCCTCACACACAAGTATACTGCCGCTAGCATGAAGTCACTTTAGTTGCACTGCATGCTGTTGAGCACCATATGGAATGCATGTTGACAGAAGGGTAATGGGAGGACTGTGTGTATAAATGTTGTGCAAATCCACATGTAGGAGTGTGTGTGTGTGTGTGTGTGTGCCAGCTGTGTTTGTAAGTGCAATCTAGTCGAGTTTGGACAATGCATGTCAGGTGTGTGTGTGTGTGTGTGTGTGTGTGTGTGTGTGTGTGTGTGCATGTGTCCATGTATGCACAGGCGATAGTGGGATTGACCGCATGGCAGTACTTCCCCTTGGGATTGTGCTGTACATGTACATGGAGTGAGACATGGGACACTAGGACAACCTGTCTGGTATGTGAACACAGGACAGCTGATAGCATGGAGCATGCATTGGGAGGTGAAGTACATACCAGGTATATACATCATATTGCCAGCAGCAGATAGGTAACCGGCTACCGACATATGCAGCACTACAAATACAATGGGGGAATTACCACAGCACTTCAGTGAGTGTATCCAGGTAGTACTGTTGTCCGCATGATGGGTCGCTTGTGCAGCAGATGTGGCATGGACTGAGCAAGACTGTAGTATGAGGCTCTGGTGTGTGACATATGTAGTGAATGTAGCAGCCCCAACCATATAGGGCTTTGTACAGCATTACTGCCCATACACAGGGTAATATGAGATAACAGCAGTGAGGCCATGTACAACCTAGTCCACTCATCAGGGAAGTGATGGAGTAACAGGTCAGGTGTAACCACCCATGTAGGCATGGAGAGGAATATGTTAATGGGCAGTAGTAATGCATGTATATTAGCAAGTGCCATGCAGAATGGGGAGCATATGTAACCAAATGTGGGACTCTCTGTAAACCCAGGGAAAGTGAGGTAGTAAGGTGGCTGCCAGTGTGAGTGTGTGTACTGTTATGCAATTTTGTACAGGTCTTAATGTGTGTATTTGTTTCCCCCAACAGGTGGCGAGGTGAGTCAGGGTCCCTCCTGCATGCAAACTGAGGTAGGTGTCCCTACAGACAACGATGATAATGATGGTACAGGTGAGGCACAGGTGGGATTGTCAGAGGCCGACACTGTGCCAACATGTGTTATCACCCTCCTAGCCACCCCAAGCCCACATACAGTTACAGTGCCCCTACAAACCCCATCACATGTGGCCATAACAGAGGGACAGTTGTGGTTGGTGGCAATGACCAGGAAAGTGTGGTCTCCATGCCAACTGTGTCAGGTCACAGTAGGCATAGCCGGATGTCCGGAAGGCCACCACATGAGCAGATGTACCTTGGTGCTCATGGGAGGACCGCAGGTCATCATGCCCCTGGCAGAGGCACCACAACTGGTACTATCAGGAGCATGTTTCAGGCCATAATGGAGGCACAGGCACGTATGGAAATGCACATCAGACAGGGCCTGAGGCTGCAGAGGTCTGCTTTCACAGCTGTAAGTGGCAACCTACATGAACTCACTGGTGCCCTCCGTGAATATACCGAGGTCATGGATAGATGGTGGGGTGAGATGGTGGGCCTCCTCGACCGTGATATGTCTGTGCTAGAACATGTGGTGGGAGTGGTGCGACAGCCGTGTGGGCGTAGGCCAGAAACACCAGCAGCTGACGGTCAATGTGGACATGCCAGGATGCCCAGCTGCTCCTGTAGTGGCAGTACCAGCCACAGCACACCACTGGGGCTGCTGACACATCATGCCACAGCAGACCTTGTACATGTGGCCCTGGCCAATCCCAGGTGGGACATGGTTCCAGCAGACATATGTCATCATCAGGGAAGAGTAGCACCTCAAGGTCTGTACCTGCATGTGCCCTGCTTCGCCATGTACATTGGCGTGCAGCTGCTGTAAGAGGGGACCACCTCACAATGGGGGGGCAACCCACCCATCCAGCCCTCACCTGTGTGGAGGAGCTTCTCAGCAACCTTGTGGCACCTGCCCACCTGCAGCAACAACACCTGGCAGGGCACATTTTGGAGATGGGTGCCAATGACACACCAGCTGAGGAGGGTGCAGGTAAGGCCCCAGGGCACATTGGTGCACCACTCTTGTGTATGCATCTGCATCTGTACAGGTGCATCATGCAAATCTGAGATGTCATATACATAGTTTGCTGCTGTTTAGTAGTAATAAACAGTTGTATATAAGCTGTAATACTGTGGAATTCTGCTGTTGATGTAACGTAATACTGCACTCACCTTTTATGAATGCCACAGCTGTGGCCACTGACATCAACTTTCTCACACTCCTATGTAGGTACCTCCAGGATACCACCATTGCAGCAGCCCATAGCCAGTGAGTATAGTTCATATTCATGCATGATGATACACTGGGCATGTAATAGCTATGGGATATCCTATGCACACATCTAACACACCTAGCCATACTGCATGCTGTACACCTTCATGTTTTGTTGTTGGGAAATGCACTGCATTACAGTAGAGACCATGCTGGGGTAATGGAAGGGTACAACAGACACATGCAAGATAACTAACATCCTGTCAATGTGCAATGTGACAGGGATGTGAAGTATGGCAGGACATAGCCTATAGTAGGGACATGTGTGAATCAACACCACCATGGCTGCAGCTGCACACAATCAGGTTAAGTAAATGTGGAAGACATAACCCTGACCCCACAGCAGTCATAACAGCAGTGTGTGCACTCCAAGGGATGTGCACATGAGTAGACCTTGCAACCATGCAGAGGTCTGGGACATGTGTAGGGCACCCCCCACAGCCATGGTAAGGTCCGCTGGTAATCAGTGTTATAGTCTTGTACTGGTCATACTGGCTGGCAGGCACAGTCAGTGTGTCCATGGCCGGAGGCAGTGAACTACACACCCTGCCAGGTATGGTCTGCAGCTGTCCAACATCACCTGTATAGGGCAGCCACATGGCAGAACTGTGTGCATGCATACTCATACACTATGCAACCACACCTAGGGTGACCCAGTAGCGACACACACCACATCACCATGCCCCAATCAATAAACCACACCCCTCACCCACACACATGGTGACACATGTTTGGACCACCTTCAGCCTCTGGCACACCAGCAACACACCCTGTGCATATGATGATACCTGTGCCACATCCCTGTCATCCATAACATCAATGCAGGGACAGACTAATATGATTCTGATGCACATGGTGACTGTAATAGAGTGCTGCAATGTACTGCAGTGTAGAATGTAGTCAGGGGTAATGTGTACTGCATACATGTCAGGTAGTGTAGCAATGCAACTAAGATGACTTTCACACACCCTGTGCATATGATGATACCTGTGCCACATCCCTGTCCACAACATTGATGCAAGGACAGGCTAATATGGTTCTGATGCACATGGTGACTGTAACAGAGTGCTGCAATGTACTGCAGTGTAAGATTTTGTCAGGGGTAATGTGTAATACATACTTGTTAGGTAGTGTAGCCATGCAGCTATGATGACTTTTACACACCCTGTGCATATGATGATACCTGTGCCACATCCCTGTCATCCATAACATCGATGAGGGACAGGCTAATATGGTTCTGATGCATACGGTGACTGTAATAGAGTGCTGCAATGTACTGCAGTGTAAGATGTTGTTAGGGGTAATGTGTAATGCATACATGTCAGGTAGTGTAGCCATGCATCTATGATGCATCTCAGCTGTTGTGACACCAATTGTTATACTATACTGTTATCCATTTGTGCTGTAGGTGTACAGGTGTCAGCAGGAGGATGGTTTGCAGTCATATTCCACAAGGGTATGTCAGTGTGGTGTCACCATAGCCGTGAAATATCTGGTGTACAGTTGCACACATGCCACAGGTATGTATAACAGTTATTACATGTGCAAAATTGACTGGTGGCCTGCTGGTACAGGTATAATCTGCACCCTTATGTCAACCCATCCACATACACAAACATCCTTACTTGGCGACACTGTGTCTAGACCCCTACCCAGGTATGTAGTGCTACTGAACTGTGTGGCTATCATTGCACATACGACACCATCTGTAGGGTGAGGTGTGTACCAGGTCACATGTTACATGCAGACCATGCACAGACATGTAGAATATGGTAATCGGGGGTGTAATGTTTGTATATGGAGAATACATAGTGTGTCATACCATCATATACACATTGACTGAGACATAACAGGTAGACACACATCTTAGAGACCTGGTTGTAATGTTGCTAACTAACTAGTCCATGTGTCCAATGTGTTACAGGTAGGCTGCACACAGAACATGTGTAACTGAGCTGTATCCTATCTGTTACCTATATGGGTGATGGTGACAGTGGCCACCAGAGAATGATACATGGGCCATATACCAGGTGTACCATGGTGTAAAGACAGTGTACACAGCACCCACATCCCTCACTGGATATTGTACAAATTGGAACCCATCTTGATAATCTGACATACCCACTATCACACATTGGCCACAATGCCAAAACAACCCATTGCATATCACAACAGTGGTACCACAGGGATATGCATGTGATGCACATGCCACAGGCATAGTAGAGTGTTGCATTGCATTGCCACACCTATGACAATGACAATTTCTGTGCTGCTGTGTGGCAATGTGTATTGTAATAGGAGTATGTGGTCTTGGAATAGTGTACCGTACAGATATGCTCACATGCACACATACACATACGTGTTAGACCTCAATGGGATTCCCATGCCTACAGACCGATTGGTGCAACACTGTTGTGCTGGTACTGCAAGGTGCATGTAGCTGTTAAGGAGAGGAGTGTAACAGGCTACATGTTATGTTAATGGGGTTGAGAGGCACCACACACTATACGAGTTGTAGAAATAGGCATCCCCCCAAGCCAAACACGTCCACCCTGCAATATACTACCAAGTGTTGGAGATCCCATAACCAGGGCCTGTGACAACATGAGCAATACAATGTTACCTGTACTACATCCCACCTGTATGATGTCAGGCTGGTACAGGTAACATATCATGCAGTACAGTCTGGCTCCCATGGGTAATGTATTATGTGGAAGCTATCAACATTCCCAAGATACAGATACACAGACACAGATATGCAGATACAGGTATATATATATATATATATATATATATATATATATATATATATATATATACATATATACATGTGACTACACATACACACACAGTTATATGTACAGTAAGATACATAAGTTGAAGGTGCACACAATATGAAACAGCCACTATGACTACAGTTGACCTCTGAACGGCTGGACACTGTATGTGCCACCCATACAAATGACAATCGTTGCCAGTAACATACACCCACAGAGAGGTCATAGATAAAACACCACCCACAGGTTTGCAGACATGGAAACCTTTAATTGTGTACTATTACAGTTCTACATGCCATGCCATATAGCTGTTCAGACGCTGACAACTATATCAACAGAGTGATGCTACTGTGGACCAGTTACAGTAATATAGTAGTCTGGAAAGGTTCACAGATGTTGCTGTCCAGGACAAGCCATTTACACTGTACAATAGGAAAGACACACTGGGCCACAGGATACCTAACAACCAACAGTATGTAATGCAGGTGTGTAGTTCAGCAGCCTCTATCTACACACTGTACAAGCTCAGTAGGTGGTATAGACATCATATGATCACATGGGTTGTAACTACTACATAACATGGCATAACTGACACCATCACGAACACACCAACAAACAGAACAGTATGTATGGTAGGGGGTAGTAGTCCTGCATTACCCAGATCCATGTCAGTAAAGTATATATAGGTGAAGTATATGGTACTGTACATCCAGATACTTTAAGGCAGCTCAGCCCTGATATCCACATTTTATAGCACCCTAGGTCATTTATGGTGCTCACCCCCTAGACTCAATAATACAGAGTCATATACCACTGTTACATACACTGGGCACTGCAGTGCATAAGGGGCACACATGTATTGTGTAGGTAATGCCCACGCATATATGGCCCCAGCCCCACAGTATGTGTGGGGGTTACAATGGCAGTGGACTAATGGCAGCACTGGCAGTGTGTTATACTCCCAGCCCACTATGGATCAACCACCGACATCATGACATATGTGCAAAGTTTGGTATGTAGGTGATGGACAGAGGCTGGAATATAGGCACATATGTGGACAACTGTTGCCATACACTACACAAGGTGCTGGTGTTACAGGATAGTCTGTAGCATATCTTTAGTCAGGGAATTGAGGGTAGAGATGGTCATGAATGTAGCCATGTACTGATAACATGCAACATACACACTGCCAGTGTAATATCTGACACAACACCTGTGTGGTGGACAGACAAGACATGATAGGAATAGCTCTGGCCAGTATGAGGATAGGCCCACAGTTGTGTGCTATGGAGATGGACTGCATTCCATGGCAACTAGTATGTACACCCACATCCTGTAACACCAGTACTATACAAAGCATAACACAACTCTACTCGCAGTTTGTCTGTAGTTCCTGATCCTCCTACAAATATGTGGCTGCCTTGAGTGTGCCGGTTCTCCTGTAAGGGGTATTGCTACATGCTGTCAGTAGCACTGCTTCCCACACACAGGACGGATGTCCATCACACAGGAGATGTAATGGGACCACGCACACATGATGTGGGGATCTATAGTAGGTGGTTGCCATGACAGTGTTAATTGGGTGTAGTACACATGTGTAATCATGTATATCTGGCTATCTGGATAAGTATATGTACATATATTCCCACCATATGTCCTGAACATGAAGTGTAGGCCAACCCCAGCCCATATTTTCCAATGTTGTAGTTGCAGGGGATGTCGGGTATGTATAGCAGGTATACTAGTAGACTATTGCTACTGCCACTGGGGTTGCCTTCACAGACATGGTGTGTGGGGGAGGTCATATCTGCTTATAACATGTGTGCCATTGGTTACTGACAGACATCCTAAGGACATCATTGTACAGTACCACTACTAGCACGTAATGCCACTGTGGACTGCAGCAGAGATATTGGCCAATATATGTGGAAGGTTTGACACAGTCTGTACAGTCCAGAGGTATACACATAAGCCCTTAGTGCTACACATATGTACCATGCCTGACAATATAGATGTAGGCAGCCATATAGATGGGTATAACACATAATGACAGGTATATGATGTCCACCATAGGTCATGCATTCACACACCCCCTGCCTGGCCTGACACCATATGACCACTGGTACAGGGGTACCATGGCCACATACTGCCCAATAGGTATTGACATACATCTGCACTGCATCCCCCTGCCCTGTCTGACATACATGACTCTCAAGGGAGGGTCGGCAGCATGACATCTGGCTAGTATCTGCACATGACATCCCACTGGGTAAGTACACTCAGCTGCTAGGCATTTCACAATGCACTGTGTGGGCTGCAGGCCATAGCCACAGAAACACTGTTAAGGCAACATTATTCCAAATGCAGTATAGTGGTACTTACAGTCTGTAGTCAGGTCAGGCACATCCCCCTCCTGTTTGTTGCACTGTTTCCACAGTGTATGCTGTTAGAGGTACACCACAATCCATCTGAGATGCCATTTGCCACATGACAGATCTGTCTAGTTTCTGCTCACAGTGGATGAAAAGGGCCAACACCACAATGTTGTTCCTAGGTACTGGAGTGTGTTTCCATACAATTGGCTATGGGAATGTTACCACAGCTGTTTCACATGCAATCAGCTAGGGGAGGGCTGCGATTTGTGCAGAGGCCATCAGCTGATCATGAGCATGACTTACAATGCACATGCTGCTGCCTAAGCAAAGCAGGTGTAGGTCTCCATGTCCACCTGAGAGGGGGTGGGGATGCAGACAGAGGCAAATACATGTCAGGGAGGGATGGGAGGGTAAAACTGAAGCATGTTTGTGTCACACACCTATCAGCACAGGGTATCAAACCCCTGACAACTATGTACTGCTAGCACAGTTCAATGCAATTACTGGATGCACCACATGGGTTACCTGTTGTGGAGCACTCAGAATATATATGTGATGGTGAGTGACCTCTGCAAGAGGGATACAGTAGCTGTATGGTAGGTGACATACACATGCCTTTCGGCATGAACAGGTGCCAGTGTCAACACAGCCACAATCTCACAAGGACACACACACATTGACACATATGGCAGGGCCAGGTGTACAACTCATCCATTGTGGGATTGCCACATCACATCACTGTACAGGTATCCCATGCACCACACAGGTCATACGGGGTTGTACGGGCAAAGGGTATGGGAAAGTGTCTGACATCAGACAGCATGCTGCAGTATGCCCATGGGGGTTGTAGGGAGTGTGGATGTGAACATCTGCAGCATGCAACACACACACAAACACACAGGATGCCAGTACTGACATGCATGGGTGCATGTCTGCATAGGTGTGTGGTGTACGACTGCACCAGACATCTGTCCAAGGCTAGGCGATGGGTGCACCTTGGCATCAGGGCACATGATGATGGTCTGCTTTGTGGCTCAGGGATATAGTGTCTGCATTTGCCCACACAGGCGGGTATTGTATCCCCCATCCGGTCACCTGGGTGACTACTGTGTGTGGCTAATGCTGTGCATTGCTTGCCATGTCTGTGTCCCTTCATCCATGACATGGACAGCATCTGGGGTGTGCACACCTCCCACATGCATGTACAGTGACATGTGGAACTGTACCTGGGGTATCTGGCCCATGTTGTGAACACATATTATCATCAGATGTGCCAGTCCTGCCCACCTGTGGTGGGAACTGGTAATGGCCAGCAGCTTTACCCTGCACCTACATTGAGTGCATGCTATCAGCATTCCCTGGTGTCAGTGGCATCTGTCCATACGGGCATGTTTTCAGGCATGGTATGTCCATTGTGGGTCACATGTGATGGCACCACAGTTGGTGTAGGTGTCCATTGGGGAACATGGGGGAGGTGCACTGTCTGCACATATGTGCATATTGGACAGATGGACAGGGTGACATGCCCTCTGTGGCCCACTGCTGTCACTCCATAGTTACTATCAGTGGCCAATATGCAGTGTACTACCTACATATTGGCTGTTACCTAGGCATGTGTGTGTGTATGATACATGGGGTGAGAGTGTGCTCTGGGTAATACTGGGGTTGCTAACTGTGATTGCCTGGTCTTGATGTCACATGTCTGGGTATGGCTTTGCACCCTAGCCTCTCAACCATATCATATGTGTTATCCCTGCACGGTGGACATTTTGATATATAGTATGGCCACCATATAAGAAATATGCAAACCTGCTCCACATTGGCCACAGGTGTCACACAGTCACAACCACCTCTACACAGGATATGGGTTGCAAACACACACACACACACACACACACACACACACACACACACACATGCAGACGCACATCTGCCATGTTTGGGAGTAGAACTCCTACCTAACTAGTGTATTACACTACAGCACTATGCAGTTATAGTATGCACCATGGATATTACTGGAGTAGTCCTTCCCCAAAAGTGTATTTCACAATGACTGAAATCAGCAGGATTGCCAAAGTAGGACATTTGAAATGACTGCAAGAGACTAGCCTAAAATGCATTGCTCCCTACACAGACAGTGACACACACAATGCATCCAGAACTGCCATGTGTGGGGATGGAACCCTACCATGGTTCTAATTCACAATACAGCAGTATGCAGTTACAGGACATGCTATGGTGATTATTGGTCTACAACCTTGCCCGAGGTGTATTTCTAGGTGCATGACATCAGCAGCCTTGCCAAAGTTGGGTATGTGAATTGTAAGGGGTGTGAGTACCCTAAAAGCATTGCTCTCTACACAGTCAGACATGCACGCATACACACACACACACACACACACACACACACACACACACACACACACACACACACACACACACACACACACACACAGTTGGCACATCTGGGGTTAGAACTCCCAACTAACTCCTTAATCACACTCTGGCCATATGCTGTTACAGGACATGCTATGGAGATTACTAGGCTACAACCATCCCAGAGGTGTATTTCAAGGTGTATGACATCAGCAGCCTTGCGAAGGTGGGTATTTGAATTGTAAGGGGTGTGAGTAGCCTAAAAAGCATTGGTCTCTACACAGTCAGACATGCACACAAACACAGACACACAATCTCACACACACAGTTGCTAGGTTTGGGGTTGGAACTCCTACCTAACTAGTTTTTCACACTACAGCGGTACTCAGTTACGGGATGAGCTACAGAGTTTACTGGGCTACAGCCTTCCCAGGGGTATGTTTCTAGGTGGGTGACATCAGCAGCCTTGCCAAAGTTGGGTATGTGAAATGTAAGGGGTGTGAGTACCCTAAAAGCATTGCTCTCTACACAGTCAGACATGCACACACACACACACACACACACACACACACACACACACACACACACACACACACACACACACAGTTGGTCTGGGGTTAGAACTCCCAACTAACTCCTTAATCACACTATGGACATACGCTGTTACAGGACTTGCTATGGAGATTACTGGACTACAATCATCCCAGAGGTGTATTTCTAGGTGTATGACATCAGCAGCCTTGCCAAAGGTGGGTATTTGAATTGTGAGGAGTGTGAGTAGCCTAAAAAGCATTGCTCTCTACACAGTCAGACATGCACACAAACACAGACACACACAGTTGCCGGGTTTGGGATTTGAACTCCTACCTAACTAGTTTATCACACTACAGCAGTACACAGTTATGGGATGCGCTACACAGATTACTGGGCTACAGCCTTCCCAGAGGTGTATTTCTAGGTGGGTGACAGCAGCCTTGTCAAAGTTGGGTATGTGAATTGTAAGGGGTGTGAGTGGCCTAAAAGGCATAGCTCTTTACACAGTCAGTGACAGACAGACATGCACACATACACACACACAGACATGCACACATACACACACACACACACACACACACACACACACACACACACACACACACACACAGACTCACACACACAGTTGCCACGTCTGGGGTTTGACCACCTACCTACCTACATTATCACACTACACCAGTATGCAGTTACAGCATGTGCACATTACAAACATTACTGGGCTACAGCCTTCCCAGGGGAGTATTTCTAGGTGAGTGACATCAGCAGCCTTGCCAAAGGTGGGTATTTGACTTGTAGGGGGTGTGAGTAGCCTAAAAAGCATTGTTCTCTACATAGTCAGTGAGAGACAGACACACACACACACACACACACACACACACACACACATACACATACACACACATACACACACAGTTGCCATGTCTGGGGTTAGAACTCCTACCTAACTAGTTTATTACACTACAGCAGTAAGCAGTTATGGGATGCGCCATGGAGATTACTGGGCTACAACTCTCCCAAAGGTGTATTTCACATTGGATAACCTCAGCAGGCTTGTCAGGGTAGCGCTATGGGGTGGGTGGTGTGTGCATGGCCCATAACCCATTCATGTAGGGTTGACACACCACAAGCGGCCACACATGGGGTCATATGTCACAGGTGCATGTATAGGTCTACTAGATGACTATGTCCTTATACAGCCATGTTGCACGTGGACCACATAGTCTGTGGTGCTGACAGGTACTGGTCGCTAGTAACAGCAGTTTGTGACATCTGTACCTGATGAGTTTGGGGCCTTTTGGCTGTGTGCTGGGTAGGACAGGCGTGGATGGCTCCTTGTCATGGTCACCCTCTTCCACACATCTATATCCATCTACCTTTGGCTTATTATGGTGTGTTGTCTTACATATATGTCTGTATTCCTATCCACTATGTGTGCAAGGCATGAGTGGTGCATACTGACATGTGTCTACACTAACAATTGCAACTGCCAGATGTGGTGTTTGCATACTTGGCCTTCATGTGTTTAAGTGTGTGTGCATGCCCAGTATGACCTTTCAGTATGTTGATGACTGACATTGCCTTCATTTCTCTAAGTGTGTGAGCATACCCAGTAAGGCCATCTGTTTTGCATGCCCAGTGGTTTGTACTGCACTGCTGACCTTTGTGATGTACACCAACAGGTAGCATGCTGTGTCTGCAGGGTATCCACCGATCATTTGGCATTGACTGTTGCAACATGTCTGTATAGCAGGGGGAACAGCTGACTATTTCTATGTTTCGACACAGGATTGGAGTGGGCACACCTGACTGTTACTATATTTCTATGTAGGGTGGGGGGGCACACCTGACAGCTGTACACATTTGCTAGGACTGTACTGGTATGTCCTGTAGTCCATTTCAGTCAGTAGTCTTGCCTATCGTGCTGGCTAAGCCATACCGGTGTACTACCGTTCTTATCTTTTGATTACATACACATTAGTTTCTGACTTCCTAGCCATCACAGCTGACATCCCACTACCTGGCCTGCTGTAGTCTGTCCATGTAGGCCTGGGGTTGGTTACCCATACCCCTCATTCAGAGGCCATAGTACGGCATTTATATCTGTGTTTGTCTACACCGGTCCTGCTGGCTATGATTGTTGTTGGGTATGTGTGAGTCCCTTATCTTGTGGGTGTCCCAGTATTGAGGGTGGTGCTGCAGAGCTGCCTATGTCGGATGCACATAGTACACTGCCTATGCATGGTTAGGCACAGGTAGTGCAATGTCTGGCATCCCTTTTACTGTATGTGAGAGTCAGAGAGAGGTGCTATTCCCTGGGTGCCTCTCGTGTCAGAGTATGTGCTATATGTTGCCTCTTTGCCAAGGCCAGGGCATACTTGGCACGCCTCCTTCTGCCTACTGGGACAGGCTTAGGTTGTTCCTCCTCTGTGCCTGTGCAGGCCTTGGCATTGGTGGAGGGAGGGCTATGTGGCCTTGCCCATTGCTGCTCCTGCTGCAGCTGTTTCTGCAAGATCACATTGTGAAGCATGGCACATTCAAGGATGATTTGGGTACATGTAGTTGGTGAGTACTGCAAGGCTCCACCGGATGTGTCCAGGCACTGGAACCATGACTTGAGCATCCCAAACACATGCTCTGTTATGATTTTTGTTTGTGCATGTGCCTCATTATGGAGTTCTTGTTTGGGTGTGTGTGCATTTCTGATGGGTGTCATCAGTCACTGCTCCAGTGCATATCCAGCATCCCCCACTAGGTGACCATGTGGGATGTCCCCATTGGCAAATTTCTGGTACAGCTGTGTCAGATGCCAGATGTGGGAATCGTAATAACTTCCAGGGCAGCCAGCACACACGTTCAGTATTATGCCCTGGGCATTGTACAGGACCTGGCAGTTGATGGAGGGGAAGCCCTTGCAGTTGATGTAGACCCTACCCTGCTCATCAGGTGGTACTTTGATGCATATGTGCATGCAGTCTATCGCACCCACTACCTCAGGGTATTCTGCTATTTGGTGGAAGAGACGCATATTGCTGGCCAACGCCTCACAGGTGAAGGGGAAATATACGTGCTCACCATGTGCTGCCATGGCATCCAGGAACTGGTGGAGTACCCTAGATGCTGATGCCTGTGAGATCCCCATCATATCCCCAGTTGGCCTGTGGAAGGCACCTGTAGCTAGTATTCTTAGGCCTACACATACCTTTGTTTCCACTGGGATGGGTTCAACTCTGTTAGTTCTCTGTCAGGTGTGGCCGGCACAGCTCAACAATTTGCTGTAGGAGGTCCCTGTCCACCCTATAGCGCTCCACTATCTCCAGCTCATGTAGCCCTTGGTAGGTTACCCTAGGTCTGTACACTCTTCTCCATCTCCTCACTGTGGGTTGGTCGGCAGCATTTACATCCTCACCACCCTCAGCCTCTTCCACAAGTTGTATGATAGCTATTGCAGCCCTTAACATTTTGCTGTTGTGAGTGTTAAAAGTTCCCTGCTTGTTTACAATGGAGGTGTAGGGTGTGGGAAAAACCAGAGGGGTAGGTGTTTGCATAGTTTATAGTGGCGTTCTGGGCTGGGCTGGTCTGCTGCCTGTGTAATTGGCTGGTTCCGATACGCTTCACCTTGCAGCGAACCTGGTACCCCTTGATTAACTTCCTACTGCTGCTTTCCCTTCCCATTGCCCTTCTGTTTCAGCCCGGGGGCTCGCCTCGCAATCGGTGTACTCCAATGTGCACACTGCTGCTATTTCTTGGTTTCACGTCCTTTATCTTCATGTAGATCCCATTGCATGGCGTGCACACCCGCTTTCACTTTGTCATACGTGCTGGGCAGGTTTAGACAACCTCCTGGCTTTGTTGTGCTAAGCTGGGTGCAACCCCGAGCCACAGGGTTCCAATCTGCTGACAGTATGCCTGACACACCCACCCATGATGTCACCTACCTCCTAGTCTTGCACTCAGCTATTCATACTCTTACACTGTTGGGACCTGCCTCACATGCTGGGGAAAACCAGGATTCACTATCCTTCCCCTCATTTGCATAGGATTGCCTGCTAATGCATAGTTACATGTGTCACACTGTGCTTCCCCCCTTAGCAAACACTATTCACTGGCCAGGTTGTCTTTTGCCTGCCATTGACTTGCATGGTTGAATACTGATTTTAGTTAGACTGCTTTTTTTAGGTTTATTTTCTTATTTCCTCACCGATCCCGTTTGCGTGCCGCTGCCCTATGTGATCGGCAGACATATAATAAAAGTTGTATTTTGTACATTTTGCATTGTTTGCAATGCCAGTGCCCTTCTACTTGGCTATTGGCATGCTTCCTCAATTATATGCAGCCTTTATTTGGGGCTGTCATATCCCCATTTTGGATTTTGCAGTACCGTGTTTGGTTACTAACCAAGTACATTTCTGCATATTACGCTAGTCCTGCACGCCCTGATTCCTGCTTCCTGGATGGCAGATTTACCTCATTTGCATGGGTTTAACCTGCAAATGAGGTAATTTGCATATGGGGGCTGAGAACGTGCAGCACTAGTGCTAGAGTGCTCGCGTACGTCAAACGAGCAAATATGTGGATCGCTCTGCCGCTATATTGGCAAAATTTCCTCTTACACTAATAATGCACACAGTGCAAGCTTTTGAGAATCCAGAGAAATATCTTTTTGTTTTTATTTTGTATATCCTTTTATATTAAACTTTATTTCTTTTTAATTCTTCTTTCCACTTCTATATATTTTATATACCTGCTTATACAGTTCTCACCACTGTGTCCAGTTTTTATAAAACTGTCTCAATGCCATATGATTGTTTCATATTTCTTTTTCTCTTATCATTTATTCTTCCTTTTAAACTCTATAGTTAATCTCTTTCTCCCTTTTCCCCTTTATTATTGTGCTGACTTATCCTAGTCTAGCGCATAGTGCTCTATGATCTAAACTCCTCCTGTTATTTCTTTCATGTCTTTAGAGTAAACTATATAATCAGTTTCAGTCTTGAAAATTCATCTTTTATATGTCCATTCTCTATTCTTTAATACTTTTAAATCTCCACATTTTATTAATTCCCTTAACATCCTAATATCCTGTGTTATTTTTCTATTTTCTCAGGTTACAGTTAAAATCTCCATTTGTCACTACTGACATATTTACTAACATAATTCTTTGTTTGATTTCTTCAAACAACTGTTTCTCTCTGCCAAAATACTACATGCAAAAATCACTATTAATCCTATACGTTTTTGTCTTATTCTCATATCACATATATCACTTCCCTTCCCAGTACTACTATTGTTACATCTAAAATTCTTATTTCTTCATTTTTATAAGAATTCCTATTCTAGAACATGTCTCATTTCCCACTGAGCAAATAATGTGACACCCCCATACTGCCTGTATTCTTCTCCTCCTTAACCTTTTTTTTTGTTACCTCTGGTATCTGGCAAACAAAAACATTCATTTATTTTATTTTTCACCATTCCACAACTACCAAATATCTTATATTGTTTATAATGCTGTTTATATTAAATGCTAAAATTCCTATGTCATTCTTTTCCTTCTTGTAAGTGTTTTCCTTCCGGACTTTATTTTTATTTTCCTTCTCCTAAGTCTCCCACCAACTGATTTTTCACTATTTTGTTCATTATTCTCCTGTCTCCATTTCTTCCTCTTCACTTTCTAAAACTGCAAATCTGGTCTTTTCCTATCTGTTAATAACATCACTTTGAACTGTTATTTCTTCTCTAACTACCCTTTCATTATTTAACCTTTCTTCAATATCCCCTTCCCTATATCACCTTCTGTTTCAATATCTTCTGTACTTCTTCTTCTTCTTTCGGCTTTTCCCGGTTAGGGGTCACCACAGTGGATCACCTGTCCGCTCATGATTGGCAGTGGAGTTTTACGGTGTTGAGTTGCCAGCCCAGTGCCCAACCTTCCACAGAAGGCATACACACATGCACGCACAAACTCACACCTAGGGCCAATTTAGAGTGTCCAACCCAACTACAGCATGTCTTTGGGATGTGGGAGGAAACCGGAGCACCCGGAGGAAACCCATGCAACCACAGGGAGGACATGCAGACTCCACACAGAAGGCACCCCAGCCGAGAATTGAACTGGAGAACCTCTTGCTGTGAGGCGGCAACACTAACCACTGCACTACTGTGGCTGCCCTCAATACTAATATTCTTTATTGTTTGTCTTTCTTCTGATCTTTCTTCTTCATCTACTATTTTATTTTCTAATAGGGAACAATCAAACCAATGTGCCCACATTCTTTATATTTTCTACAAAAAAAAAAAAAGCTTACAGTTACAGTTTTTACCACGTCACTTCTCCTTACATTGGCCACACCTTCATTTGTTACAGTCTTGTACTAAATGATTTTTATCCCCACAGAAATAGAATACTTTGGTTTGGCTCCATTACCTAACAAATCCTCTCTTACCATTCAAAATTATTTTGTTTGATCTATGTTGAATTTTCCCATCCTTAACAACCATTGTTACCCACATTTCCTAAACCCCAGTCCATACACTTATTGCATCACATCTTTTTAACTTCGCGTACTTTACTAGACAGTGAAAGAAAAACAGTTTTAACTCATGCTTATCCATATCTAAAGTCCTAAATTGCATATTTATCTTTGGTTTTAGTTGTAGTTCCAAACTCTGAAATAAATAGTCTTTCCATGGTGCTATTCTTTGCCTTTTCTTAGTCTTAATCACAGTTTTTTTCAGTAAGTTAAATCTTTCAAATGTCACTTCACAAGACATATTCAACTCCTTCATAGATTTAATGCTCTTATGTCTTTAATGTTAACCTTAGTAGCCATATAATCATAAATAACCACCAATGAAAAGGCCAGTGAATCCACAAGCAGTAAATGCTTTTGTTTAATACAAACTCTAGTGGCACAGCCATGTAGCCTTCAAGGAGTAGTAATGGCCAAATAATCATACTTGTTCACAATGCTATCACTTTTATTTTTTATTCTTTTCACTTTGCATCTTTTCTGTGGTTGTTTAGAAACTGCAAATGTTTGTCCCCTCTCAGTTCTTTCTTCTGTTCTTCCTAGCCTTGTTGCATATGCATAATTTCTTTTTTCTTGTCTCAAAAAAAAAAATGTTGCAGATGTAAACCCTGAAAACTGGTTACACTGCTAGTTGAGAATACCCCACTTCATCAGCTGTTGCTTGTTTCTAACATCTCAGTTTCTTCTTCCTCTAATATTCTCTCCACCATATCACTCCACTGTGCTTCCATTCTTTCCTTTGGCTCTGCCTGGTTCATCAAATCTACCTTCATTTGTGTCTCCAGTCCTCAATTTTCCAACTCAGTAGCCGTCATTTTATCTTCTTTGTCGTCTTCTTCCTTCAGAAAGTTTTTCTCCCACTCCTCTCAACAGCTCTGCTACACTCTCCTCCAACTTTGAATTTCCAGAACTACAGTAGCAGCCCTTTGGCACCACCTAGCAGATCCAGACAGTGGTTCACTTCCTCTCCTCAAAAAGAGTAGAGGAAGTTCCTTGGTGCCCTGACCAAATATCCCCTACCCAGTATGAAGTCCACCTTAGGTCTCCTGTGAAAAGAGGCCATTGACTCTGTGGGAGTAACCTGGTCAACAAAGTGTAAATAAATAAAAAATATATAAAAAATGCTTGCTGCCTGCTAGACACTTTACTACCCATCCCTTCCTGTCTCAGTGGACATTGGTATTATATATGCCTCCTTTGTTACAGTGAAAACAGTTGACCCCAAAGTTGGAAAGGTATGTTCCAGAACCAGTAGCTTCCAACCTGTCTTTGTAGCACAGAGAAATGGAGCACTTACAGTGACCTGCATGGCTAAGGATTGATTAGTGGCCCCAGCACTGGCGCAGCCAAGCAGCTTTTGGGAGGAGTGAAGGGAGCGTGGCCTGCTCACCTCTCTCTGGGAAGGGGAGAGGGATGTGTGACTAGGCAGCTTGAGAGGCAGTGTGATTTCCCTGGTGGAAACCTGGGAAACTACTGCTTATACTCTATGGAGAAGAATGGGGCTTCTTGGAAAAATACTCCTTGTAGAAGTGAGGGACATCTTCACAATTAGCCTCTATACATCCCTTCCCTAGTGCTTGGCCATGTGTGAGAAGGGACTAAGGCACAAGAAAGCCCAAAATGTTTGAACTAACCTGAGACTGTCTAAATAATGGACTTTGACAGTTGATCCTTACCCAGGTGATTGGGAATGAATGGACCAATTCAGTGGGAGAGGGCTCATGATCAAATGTCTGTGGAAGTAAACTGTGCCAAAAAAAAAAAAAGAAGAGGTGGCTTCCCTCTTTGATTGTGGAACCTGATCTGATGGCTTAGGCTGCCTGATGAGGTCCCTTATACCTATGTTCAGAACTAGATACCCTCTTCTTAAACAGTTGTAATCTTGCTAGACATAGATCCCCTTTCCTCCCTATCTCTTCAGCAGTATCACAGTTCTGGCCTGCCAACCAGATTCTCAGTTACTCAGGCAGAGTACTAAGCTAGCTCTCTTACTAGCAAATCTGATGGTATTTCAGATTTGAATACTTGGCATCCTCTCCCCCACTAATAAAGGTTAGTGTCTATTTCTGCACTCTCTTCACTCACATCTGCACCTATTCAATTAAAACTACCAAGGTCACCCCCTCTATATACGGTGGAAATAATTTGCTATTGACCTTGGCATTTAAGGTTTAGCTTCCCTCTTCCCGGCACTCACATCTTTGCAAAGGACCAGTATTTCTCTTTGTAATTCAACTCAGTCTACCAAACTATTTTTTTCTAGAAAGCAGTTTGATAGAACCCCCTGCGAACCCATGCAGAGAGTTTCATCTTCACCTTAAGCTTCCTCAGATCCCAAGTTAACCTATGAATCATGCAGTAGTTGGATTGTGCAAAAGTATTACCTGTACTGAAGTGAGTTCACAATACTGCACTGAAGAGAGAGATTAATAATAATATTATTTCAGGCTGTAGCAGGGAAAATTAAATACAGAGAAAGTAAAATGTATGAGATATGCCATGAGGGCAAAATAAACTTTACTTCTAATTTGATTTCCTAGCAGAAGTTTGACTTTGAGTGTGAATCACAAGCAGAATTCTGGAGAAGTGCCCCAAGCAGTTGTATGATTCATACATTAAATCAGGATCTGAGGAAGCTTGCAACAAGCAAGTAAAAGTGCTACTTGGTAAGCAGAACCCACCAAAAGGCTCTATTAAATAATAAGGGAGGTTGCTGTCTTGCTGTTCTGGCAGTTTACAAGTATTTTAGTAAATGGTGGTGCTGCGGTAGTGTTATCACCTCACAGTAAGATGCTGTCCGGTTCGATTCTCAGTTAGACCATCTTCTGTGTGGAGACATGCGTGAATGGG
Source organism: Protopterus annectens (assembly GCF_019279795.1). Taxonomy (NCBI): domain Eukaryota; kingdom Metazoa; phylum Chordata; order Ceratodontiformes; family Protopteridae; genus Protopterus; species Protopterus annectens. The sequence continues at coordinate 633,791,381 of NC_056737.1, read as the reverse complement.
TGTACCTTCATTGAAGGTTGTGCGCCAGGGCTGGCAATTCGGCACGTAAAAATCTACTGCCAATCATTAGCAGACCGGAGTTCCGCTGTGGTGACCCCTAACCAGGAAAAGCCAAAAGACACAACAATAAGTATTTTAGTAAGTGAATATTGATTAAAACATAATGATGTTTGTTGACTGCAAAAAATGGCGGTAAACAATTTTTTAAAATTCTGTCTGGTCGTCACAAATTTGAAATTGACTGATTATGAGTTTAGACATAAAAAATACAGACTTTAAGGTAGCAGAGTATTGGCAACACATACAAGTTCCAAGGGTTGTACACATGTGCTTACCAAGCACTACAGGTGAGCATCTCCATGCAAATTTGGATGGGTCAAACATCCTATCAGATATCTTCATTATGAGCTGATGAAAGGCTAATCAGGTGGAAATGGGTGGTCCAACAGCATACCTCTCCCCCTCTGTAACAGTATTTATAGTACCATCATGACTGTAGAAAGTTTAGATGTAATAAATGCATCTGAAGAAGTGTACAAGGACAAAACTGCACGCCCCAATAAAACTTATGAAATTAATTATTTAGAGTCAGTCTCTTTTATTTATTTTTTTGAAGGAGGAGGATTTAGAACTGGATTCATTATGTTTTTAGACTTAAAATTATTTAGATGAATGTATTGCTCTAAATATTTGGACTCTCAACAATCCTGTATTGGAATTTTGGTTTGTCCTGACAAACAGTACCCATATATGGCCAAGTCAGATTGGAATAACTGAAGTCCCTACCTGTGGGTGACCTGTGATGGACAACCCAGACCCAAAGAGTAAAAATAACATACATGAAATTAAGATGTTAACAAGATGCTGACAAAGAGTGATGCGGAGGACAAAGCAAACTGATTAGGTATACATACTATATTTACAATTGTATGCAAATTAACAGTTTATATTTAGTACATTTATTTAGTTAACTAAACAAGAAGCAACTGCATTGTGTGACTATTTACAGTTGTTACATAGTATCAGTAATACAAGTATTGTTGATATATAGTACCTCGGATGCAGCAGCAATCACATTAGTGGATTGTTTTGAGACTAATCAGGCCACTTGTATGATTAGAGCACGAGTTGTGCAGACTAAACATTTTCTTTTATAGCAAGAACATTTACCTTCCCTCAGTAGATTAGCTTAGATTTGAACTCTTCTGGGTGGACTGCATTCTCACTTTAGATGGAATATGATTCCATGATGCTGAACCCAGTTTAGATAAGGCCTTTTCACCAGTAGCTGTTTTGAAACATGCACTAAGTACCTATTCCTCAAAGAATAACAATCTGGTCTAATTTGCAATGACATGTTTTTATTTTATAGCTCTGTGAGCTAAACAGCGGCGTTGCTCTTTCACTTACAGACAGCCAGTTGAAATGGCAACCATTTAAAACAGTGACCCACTTCAGCGAGTCCAGAAATATGGAGACTGAATGGCTGAACAAAACAGACTTTCATATTTCAAGTCTGACATGGCCATTTCTTGGAAAATTCCCTTTTGTCTGCAGTCTAGCGATCTCAGAATTGGTGTGTGTGTGTGTGTGTGTGTGTGTGTGTGTGTGTGTGTGTGTGTGTGTGTGTGTGTGTGTGTGTGTGTGTGTGTGTGTGGTGTGTGTGTGTATATATATATATATATATATATATATATATATATATATATATGAAAAGACATGGGGGGGGTTGTCCCTCACATTTGAGGATGTAGGGGCTTGCTCCCTGCAAAAAAACAAGTTTAAAGGTGAAGGGTGATGTTCAATATTCACACTTTTCCTGCATTTTCACTATTTTTTTCAGTTTATCAGTGCTTGGCATTAAGAGTGTCAACATTTCAATAGGGAGACATTGAAACGATTACATATTTGGAAATGATGAGCCTTGCTGGTTGGGCAGAAGAACAAATCTGCAAATTTGTTTATGGTGGATGATATTTTAAGTAGATTTATGCTCGCGTGGTATGTGACTAAGGGCAGTTTATATTCAACTTTGAGGATAAAAGCGCAGACTAAAAGGATGTGACATTTCATACCATTAAGACGCTGTCCGGTTTGATTCTCAGCTAGAGCTTCTTCTGCATGGAGACTTGTGTGAATGGGCGTACCTTCGTTGAAGGTTGTGCATCAGGGCTGGCAACTCGGCATGTAAAAATCTACTGCCAATCATTAGCGGACCGGGGTTCTGCTGTGGCGAACCCTAACCGGGAAAAGCCGAAAGACACAAACAAACTTTAGTGGGTTTGTTAATACTGTCAGCATGCTTTGTTAAGGTTAGTAAAGGATCTAATGTTATTTCAAGATATTTTTGTTCAGTTTATAGGGGTAAGATTCCCATTAGGTCTGACATGCTAATGGATAACGTTTTAAGGAGTTTATAAGGAGTTCCAAAGACCATGACACTAGATTTGAGTGAATTAATTATCAGATTATTATTATTATTATTATTATTATTATGTGGCCGGTGGCACAATTTATAAAAAATTGAAGGGGAAGTTTTTGCTAAAGGTGGGTGATTACTGGACTCAAGCAATGGAAGATCGTAAGTGTGCATAACTATATTCACATGTGAGAGGTCAGTAGTAAGGTCACTGATAAAAAGGCAAAACAGTAATGGGCCAAGGCCTGAGCACTGCAACCCCTGTATTAGTGGTAGCAAGATTAGATAAATGACCTCCTGCATGTACTTGAGGGGATCTATAATGCAGATGCTTTTCAAATCAACGTATTACTGGGATACAAAAGTTAAATTTATCTAGTTTGTGGAGGAGTAGATTCTGATTTACTGTCTTGAAGACTAAAGTCATATTTATTAAATAGGCTACCCATTTTAATTTCTACTACTCTTTTGGGTTTCTGCTGATTACTGTGTTCATCTATTTTATCAGACTTCTAACATTTTGGGTCTTATTTACTTTCTGTAATCTGTTTCTTTTCTCAATTTTAATATGTCTATCCATTTATATCAAATAAAGCAACTATTCCCTTAGATCATTTTCTCCTATGCTGAGGGTGCATTCTTTGCTCTCTTTTTCCTGCAGGTATTCTACAGAATGTTCTAGAATGTTTTCCTGTGACATATCCTCTTCAGCTGCAACCTGCATCATCTGCTGCTCCTTTATATGTGAACTCATTGGCTCATAACTCTATAAAATTGCCCGTGTCAGAGTTGCCACTGCTTCCTGCTCCTTCCCTTGCTGTGCAACTCTAACTGAACTTTTGTACTTATTTACTACTGAAGGCTCCAAAGCACCATCATGTGGCAAGTCATCAGATTCTTCCCATGTTGTCTGCTTCTCCTTAGTTGGGGGCTCATTGTTCCATCATGATCTGACATTACCCAAGTTGGATTTTCTACACCAAATTCCTCCCATTGCAGGCAATCCATAACTTCAGTTTCTATTTCTTTAACTTCTCCATTAGTAATCACGTTTTCTACTTTCCCCCTTTGTTTTCTTATTTTCTGTATTGTGAAGTTTTTTCATATCTTGGTACTTTTACCTCATTTTGCTTCAGATGTCTTTGGTGCAGCATTTTTGTACTGATTAGTTTTGCTTTTTCCTTTGTATAAATACTGCACCATATCAAATCTCTTGTCTTTCCCATGTCCATATTTCTTCTTCGGATATCTATCACTCCACATGTTTCTGCTTAATTTGGAGTCATTATTCCATCATGCTGGGGATTTCCATGAACTGGATGCAGAGAAGCGTTTGTTTATTTTTCTTATTAGGCTGGATAATCAAGTTACGATTTGTGAATGAAGTCAACACAGTCAACTGAGTGGTACCAGATGGGGCAGAGTTTGATTTTCTGATTGTAAGAAACTTTTTTGTAGTTGGGTTCATAGGTTCATACTAGGCTATCTGCCCGAGGGCATTTATAAGCCTAGCCCATAGTTTTGTGGCTTACGCCACCCCTTTAGTTTGGAGAAACTATGCCCATTATTTTGCTGTGCCTCTGTCGAGCAGTGACACTGAGGTAACCCCTGGGGTGTATCTGCGATCTCCCATCCATTGGTCAAGATTCCTCTTGAACAAGGCCAGCGAGGTGCTCTGCCTCACATAAACCGGGATTTTGTTCCACAGCATAGAGTCTTTGGGTGATGAATCTATCCTCCAGCACGTCCTATTAATAACCGTGTCGAGGTTTAAGTCTCCGCCCTTGTGGCTCTGAGGGATCTAGATTTTTGAGATGAAGCATGTTCATCAAATCTGGGTTTGACATGGCCTTGTATGTCAGGCATAGGTCACCTCTGAGCAAGCGGTAAGCAACTGAATATAACTGGAGTTCTTTCAGTCGGGCAGCATAAGACAGATTTTGAGACCCTTTATCCTTTTGGTGAGGAACTTTTGTGGCCTCTCCAGCTGCTGCAAGTGTCGGGTCAGATACATTCGAATGGGGCATTGTACTCGATCATTGGTCTGATGAGTGATGAGTATAGGGAGACTATGACTTCCCTTGATCTAGATGTGAATCCCTTCATGATAAGGTGGGCAATGTAGAAGGTCTTCCTAACTACTTTAGCAATATGAGTGTCGAATGAAAGGCTACTGTCAACCTGGGTTCCCAGGTCCCTAATAACTTCTTCTGTGTTCAGGGATTGCCACCTATATGGTAGCTAGGGGTAACCTTATTTTTCCCGAAGGGTATGACTATGCATTTCTTGGCATTTAACTTTAGGTCATGGCTCTGGCACCAGTTATCCGTTTCTGTGAGACCCTTCTGAAGGATATCTGTGTCGGATGTGTTTTCAACTACGGCCCAGTTTGCAGTCATCTGCAAACTTTGTCAGCCATAACCCTCCTGTGTTTGCTTGTACTTCAGAAAGTAGATGCCAAACAAGAGTGGGCCCAGGACTGAGCCCTGTGGGACACCACTTGTGACAGGCTTTGAGTCTGACATGGCGCCAGCAACTCTGACCCTGTGGGTTCTGTCACTCAGCCAGTTTGCAACCCATTTTGTAATGAATGGGTTTACATTTAAGTTGATGAGTTTTTCAATGATACCCGAGTGAGGTATTGTATCAAAAGCCTTCGCCAGGTCTAGGTAGGCTGTATGGACTGCCTTTCCCTCGTCAATGGCCTTGGTGACTGTTTCGAAAAAGTCAACCAAGTTTAGAAGGCATGATCTGCCTTTGACAAAGCCAAACTGGGTTGGATCCAAAGTCTGCAAGTTCCCTATGTCTTTATTTATGAGATCCATTATGATCCTCTCCATGGCTTTGCAGATAAGGCTTGTCAAGCTAATGGGACGGTAATTTCCAGGGTCGGTGGAGGCACCGCCTTTGTGGAGTGGGACCACAGTCGCTGCGCCACCCCTGGGTACATATCCGGAGGTGAGACTAAGATTAAACAGCTGTCCTAACTGTGGGTTTAATTCCTTGTTGAGTTCATGGAGCACACAGCCGGGGACACCATCAGGTCCCATGGATGCTGTGTTCTTTGCCTTGGAGAGAGCAATTCTCACCTGGGCGTTAGAGATGTTTGGGGGGCTACAATCATTTGGTATAGATATCTCTCCTTTAGGAGGGGGGGGGTTTGCACTGAACCTTTCAGCCAGTATGTTGGTAATGTCTGCAGGATCAGTAATCTTCACATCATTTTGAACTAATTCTGAGCATATCTGGGAGTTTCCTCCTAGGTTTCTGACATAGCTAAAGAATGCCTTATGGTTGTCTTTAGAGTCCTTAGCTATTTTTTTCTCAAAATTAACTTTGGATGATTTTATGAGAGCTCTTAGCTTTTTACTTATAGTGATCAGCGGTGTCTTACCTTTTAAGGATTTTGCTCTGTCTTGTAGTAGCTTTCTCCTTTTGTTGTAGAGTTTGTTTATGGCTGGGGTCCACCAGACTGGACGCTTGCCTTTGGTACAAAGAGTCTTTGTTTTGCTTGGGATTGCCTGATCCATGCAGCCCTGCAGGTGCTGGTAGAAGGCATTTGTAAGTGATTCAGCGGTTTGAGTAATGTTAACCGCCGGCTCAGGGGCCTTAAAGGAGACCACACTAGTCTTTAGAAGTGTGAAGTCGAGAAGTTCTTTACTGTGGTCTTTTTCATTTCGGTGGGGGGATGAGGACCTCCAGCGAGATTAGTTTGTGATCAGATCTCACCAGTGAGGGGTATACTTCCGGCGTTGAACATTGTGCTCCCATGTTCGTGATGATGAGATCAAGTATGTTTTCTCCTCTTGTGGGGATGGTGACTAGTTGTTCCATGGCATTTGAGTTTATGAATTCCAGGAACTTTTGGGCTAGAGTATTTGGGCTTGATTAGTGTTCCCAGTCTATATTAGGGTAGTTGAAGTCACCTAGTATGATGGTGTTCGGAGATACACAGTATAAGTGGATCAATGAACAGTAGTGATTTTATATGAATATGTCATTTTAGGTGTCTGAGGAACATAACCTACGATCTGAATAATATTATAGGTAGATCATTAAATGGTTCTTAAGGTATGGGTAAGAGATGGACATTTACTATTATGTTAATATGAGCTGTATTTGACAGACTCTTACATAAGAGAAAATACTCAGTTAAATGGTCAGATGGGGACTACCTCCAAGAGCTTGTTAACTAAGAAAATTAGTAGTTCAAATGACATTCTTAACTTAATTTTGTGTGTGTGTGTGTGTGTGTTGTGTGTGGTTGGTTAGTTTAACAGACTCTAGCAGTCAGACCTATTATACCACAGCAAAAGAATGGAAAAGATGCAGGAGCAATCTGAAGAAACCTAGCAAGAAAATGTCTTTGGGTAAGAGGTTAAGAACTGAATGCATGTTACAGGGTAAGACAAAAGAGTTAAAATGCAAAATAGCAATTATGCAGTCTGTATATATATATATATATATATATATATATATATATATATATATATATATATACACACACATATACACACACACACATATACAAATAGATACAAATACACATAGACATACATACACACACACACACCAAATACACACATATACAAATAGATACAAACACACATAGACATACATACACACACACACACACACACACATATATATATATATATATATATATATATATATATATATATATAGTTTTAAATCAAACTAAAAAGATTGAATGAAAAAAAAATCAAAATACACAGAATACAAAAAAAAAAAAAGGAAAACACTTCTTTGCAGGGGACAAGCCCCCTTGTAACCCCCCTCACCCCCTGCTAATTATATTGTAGCATGTTACAGACCACCCTCTCAAAATCAGGAATCCCACTTGGCTTTCCTGAGAACACTGGAGAATATGAAGATCTCTCCAAACACCATTATATTGGGTGACTTCAACTACCCAAACATAGACTGGGAGCATTACTCAAGCCCCAACACCCTAGCCCAAAGGTTCCTAGAATTTATAAACTCAAATGCTATGGAACAACTAGTCACTACCCCCACAAGAGGGGAAAACATACTGGACCTGGTCATCACCAACATGGGGACTCTATGCTCCATACCAGAGGTATACCCCTCATTGGTAAGATCAGACCACAAACTAATCTCACTGGATATCCACATCCCGACCCCACCCCAGCTCAGAAAACCACAGTGAAAAACTTCTCAAAAGCGAACTTCACACTTCTCAAAACCGCGGTGGAATCCTTCAAGGCCCCCGAGCCAGTAGAACCTACAGCTCAAACGGCAGAATCCTTTATAAACACATTCTATGGACACCTCCAGGAATGCATGGATCATGCTATCCCAAACAAAACCAAAACCCAATCTTCCAAAGGCAGGCGTCCAGTTTGGTGGACCCCAGCCATAAATAGGCTGTACAACAGAAGGCGGAAGCTACTACATGATAGAGCAAAGTCCCAAAAAGGGAAGGCATCTCTGATCAGTACTAGCAAAAAACTACTATCCCTCATAAAATCCTCCAAGGCCAGCTTCGAGAAAAAAATAGCACAGCAAACTAAAGATAATCACAAGGCTTTCTTTAGTTACATTAGGAACTTGGGAGGCAACTCCCAGATATGCTCAGAGTTACTCCAAAATGATAAAAAATACACTGAACCCACAGATATTGCTAACATCCTGGCAGACAGGTTCAGTGTAAACTCCCCCCCCCCCCAAGGGCAAATAACTATCCCAGCAGAGTGCTGCCCCCCAAACATCTCAGATGCTCAGGTGAAAGCCGCCCTCTCCAAAGCAAAAAACACAGCATCAATGGGACCAGATGGTGTCCCAGGTCGTGTCCTACATGAACTACAAGAAGAACTAAACCCTCACGTAAAGCTGCTGTTCAATCTCAGCCTTACTACAGGATATGTACCCAAAGAATGGCGTACAGCAACAGTGGTCCCACTCCACAAAAGTGGTGCCTCTACGGACCCTGGAAACTATCGCCCCATAAGCCTGACTAGCCTGGTCTGCAAACCTATGGAGAGGATCATCATGGAACTCATTAACAATGACATTGGGGACCTACAGACACTGGATCCTACCCAATTCGGCTTTGTCAAGGGCAGATCCTGCCTCTTAAACCTGGTTGATTTCTTTGAAACAGTCACCAAGGCCATAGATGAAGGGAAGGTAGTCCACACAGCCTACCTTGACCTCGCAAAAGCCTTCAACACAATACCCCACTCGGGCATCATAGATAAGCTCTCCAGCTTAAATATAAACCCCTTCGTCACAAGATGGGTTGTAAACTGGCTCAAAGACAGAGTCCACATGGTCAGGATTGCTGGAGCCATGTCAGACTCGAAACCAGTTACAAGTGGCGTCCCACAAGGCTCAGTCCTGGGACCTCTCTTATTCGGTATATATTTTTCTGAGGTACAGGCTAACACGGGAGGACTGTGGCTGACCAAGTTTGCAGATGACTGCAAACTGGGAGCCATAATTGACTCTCCAGCTGATACAAGCATCCTCCAAAAGGGTCTCACAGATACAGACAACTGGTGCCAGAGCCATGGCCTGAAGCTAAACGCTAAAAAGTGTATAGTCATACCCTTTGGCAAAAACAAAGTGCCCACAAATTACCACATAGGTGGTAATCCATTAAGTACGGAAGAAGTAATTAGGGATCTGGATACCCAAGTTGATAGTAATCTCTCCTTTGACAACCACATTGCCAAAGTGGTTAGAAGGACCTTCTATATAGCCCACCTTATCATGAAAGGATTCATATCTAGATCAACGGAGGTCATCGTACCCCATTATTCATCCCCCATCAGGCCCATAATAGAATACAATACCCCATTTGTGATGTACCTAACCCGACACCTGCAGCAACTTGAAAGACCCCAAAAGTACCTCACAAAGAGGATTAAGGAACTCAAACAGATGCCATACGCTGCTCGGTTAAAGAAACTCCGGCTCTACTCAGCTGCATACCACCTACTTAGAGGCGACCTATGCCTGACGTATAAAGCTATGTCCAACCCAGAATTAATGGACATGCTTCACCTCAGTAAATCCAAATCCCTTAGAGCTACGCGCTCGAGGGACTTAAACCACAGCACAGAAATAAACAGGACATGCTGGAGGGACAGATTCATAACCCAGAGGCTCCCCTCACTTTGGAATAGAATCCCAGTTCATGTTAGGCAGAGCTCCTCACTGACCATCTTCAAGAGGAATCTTGATGAGTGGATGGGTGATCGTAGGTTTACCCCTGGGATTACTTCTGTTTCACTGCTGGACAGAGGCACAGTAATCTAACCTTAAAAAGGGCAAAATAAACTCAAGTCAAAGGGGGCGTAAGCCAAACAACTCTGGCTAGGCTTGTAAATGCCCTAGGGCAGATAGCCTAGTATGAACCTATGGACCTATGAACCTATATGTACCAGCTCCAAGACTGCGTAACTGTGCGGTAAAGAAGAATCTCCCTTTCTCCACAGAATGCTAATCTCAAA